>NC_047132.1:18550938-18853021 GCF_009829125.3 Periophthalmus magnuspinnatus
TTGAATTATTTAACATGTTTTCAGTTGTTGCTGATATTTTGTGTGAGTTCCTTGAGGTAGCCATTCACCTCATCCTTTACGTCAGGGAAGTGTATCCATCTGGGATTTTTCAGAAGAGACGGAAATACAATGTTCCTGTTCAGGTAGAATATTTTGAGTCGAACTTATGTTTTCATTTTTTCAGCTAGCATGTAGATGGGATTGCAACATGGTAAAATCCTTATGTCATATTAGTTTTAGCTTTTGTTTGTTTTGGGGTTTTTTCAGTCAAAACCATTTTCAGTGTTACCTTCATTGTTTTATGTACTATTCCACTGTTAATTTCTGCCACAGATGTCCTGTCATCCAGACCTGAATCAGTATATTCAAGATACTTTATACTGTATAAAGCCTCTTATTGAGAAGGTAAAGGAAAAAACTTTATTTATTCTGTCCAATGCTACTAATGATTTACCGGCAATTCTATTTTTGCAGAATGAAGCTGAGAAGGTAGTTGTGGTTATCATGGATAAAGGGCACCATCCAGTGGAGAGATTTGTTTTTGAGATTTCCCAGCCGACGTTACTTTCAATTAGGTGTGTATTTGTTTGTATTATTGAGAAAACTCGTACAGAGAGAATGTAGGGTGGACATTCTGTGGCCGCTGTAAAACCCACTTCAAGTACAACATCACTTCATTAGTCTATTCTGTGGACATTTTGTGCCTTTGTGTGTAATGCTAAAAGAATCATGTATGCTGATGATACCGTGGTATATATTCATGGTAAAACTGTAAGAGAAGTTGCTCAAAAGCTGACAGAGGAGATGAATATGGTTTCTTCTTGGTTCAAATTTTTTTATTTCACATTAATTGTTGACAAAACAGTGTATATATTTTTTACAAAATCATTACAATCCTCAAAAAAGTGTTGAAATTCTGATAAAAGGGCAGAATAATAATGTTGTTCAGATTAAATATTTAGGAGTTATTTTTGAATGAAATTGATGTTTTAAAAAGTACATTAAAAGTTAACAAACACTATAGAATTACAGTAAACATGACCAATTTCAGATACATCAGGCCTATTAAGGCCTGATGTATCATGTATCAGTGATAATCCCACATTTTCTTACTGCATAACAAGTTGGTCACAGGCATATAAATCAGCCCTGAGTCCTCTAGAATCATTACATAAAAACACTCAAGATCCATGACAGCAAAACTCTGATATTCAGCCACTGTCAATATTCCTGTAAAACAAAACATTTAAAATTTTGAAAACCTGATAACGTATGCAAGTGTTTGTCTGCTGTATGAAATGATCCATGATACTGCTGCTCCTCCGCTAAAAACAATTGTTCATTGAGAGCTCTGAAACCACTCGAACTGTATGGGATAAGTGCAGGATCTCCAAACGCAGGACAGGAGTTGCAAACTTTCATGCATGGCCATGGTGGAATATGTTACTAACAGATCTGCTAACCTGTACAAACTATAACACATTTTCATGCCTGGTGAAACCATGGATCCTTTCAAACCAAACCTGCTCCCATAATGTGGACTGTTGTGTGTCTGTAGAGGGTGTGATGTTCTGCATGAATGAATTAATGGATTTTGGATGATGAATGATGATTTTGAGCTGTTGAGAGAATGTAAATGATGTTACAGAACTTTTATGATGGCCCAGTCATTGTAAAGACGGTTTCTTTGTATGTTTGATTTTTTATGAATTATAAGATCAGCCTGGCCAGGGACTACAGGTGGAAATTAGCACTTTTGCTACAACCTAGTACAATGCATCCTTCCTGTTAAGGTTGATGTACATTGTGCACTGTCCCTGTATCATTAAGTAAACAAATAAACTAAACTTATTAACTGCTTTGCTTTATGTTGTTGCAGCTCGGAGACACTACTGTCGCATGTGGAGCAATTGC
The DNA here is from genome assembly GCF_009829125.3 of Periophthalmus magnuspinnatus. NCBI lineage: Eukaryota > Metazoa > Chordata > Actinopteri > Gobiiformes > Gobiidae > Periophthalmus > Periophthalmus magnuspinnatus. The sequence goes on from NC_047132.1 coordinate 18,552,853, forward strand.
TGAGGGCATTTATCCTAAAGATCAGTGTGTGTGATGCTGTTTTAAATAATAACCCACCAGGTACCCACACATCAAATATAAGCATAAAATAAGCACACACTTAAGCTAATTGTTAATAATGTATTTTGATTTATTTATAGATTGCTCTTTTTCTGTGCTTGTTCACACAAGAGAATCTGCTACACGCAACATGGAAAAGGTTCAGGTTATCAAGGTAAGGGCTTTGAAATGTTGCTGTAGTGGATTTTGTTATTGTGCTTGATGTGTAGTATGCTATGCTCATGGTTAATTTGTTAGCATGTCATAAGGGGGATCAAAACCAGATTTGATGTAGACACATCCAGTGTAAATTTTGTTAGACTATTGATTCAGGTTAAGCGATTTGTCAGAACAGCTCTTATGTTATCTTATTTACACAGGATATTGTATTTAACATGCTTATGACATATTGCACTACTCATTTCACTAAAGCACAGTTATAGTTAATATAATAATATCTAAAATTTAGCTAATTTTGGTGTTAAAATTGTACTTTCTGGCTGAAAATGTGACATAAGACCTTGCAACTTACTTTCAGCCAGAAAGTAACTACCTTGCAACTATACTTTAAACAAAGTTAGTTACAATCATAGTTACTATTTGATGACTAAAAATTACAATGACATGAAAGCACCTTTATTTTGTTAAATGAATTGTTAAACTTGTGTTCCTTGCATGTAAGTTTTGCCTGATAAATTGATTCATTTTACAATTCTTCCTATGCCATCAATGTGTTGCTGTATTTGGGCTGTATTTTTCACATATTTAAACATTTCTTCTGGTATTATGTCACCAAACCAACTAATACTGAAAAAAACATGATGGAAAAAGAAAGTTTGAACTGTGAGGCAGGAGGCTTACTGGAAATACCTAAGGCTTTGTGAATGTATAGGTTGTTTGACAGAAAATAGCTGGTGGGGCTCTCTTTTTGTGTAAGTTATTAAATCAATAAAAAAATGTATTGCCAATCATTTATTAAAGTGATAATGTTTAATCACAGTTGACTATAATGTCATAATTGTGACATGTTGTCAGGATTTCCCATGGATTGTTGCTGACGAGCAGGAAATCCACATGCAGGAACCAAGACTGATTCCCCTGAAGACAATGACTTCTGATATAGTAAAAGTAAGTGAGATCAACTACATTTAGACTGTATTGTCCATCACAGTGTTTTTAGTTTACCATCACATGAAAAGCAACTGTTAAAATGAATACATTTTAAAAAGTCAGCGGCATGTGAAAAGTGCAGTGGTTTCATTAGTGCTTATTAAGTACACTGATGGCATTTGACACAAATGAGAACCTTTATACACTTTATTTGCTGCTAAAGGCAAGAATATGGATAAAAGACAGAATTATACTAATATTAATTTATGAACTTTTACAGATGCAGCTGTATGTGGAAGAAAAGGCCCAGAAGATTTAGTCTTTTTAAGGTGATAACAATCCAAGTAACTACTACCCTCCTTTGCAAATACTGTTCTTTATTGTTTTAACTTTATGAATGTATGCCGTATACTGTAAATATAAAATGTATCTGTAGCTTTTGAATATACCTGTGTTTTTTGGTGGCCCTATATTTGTCATGACTCTGCTGGTCTTGGTCTTTGGATTAAAGAGTTTCCTAAAATACAACATTTACTTATTTGACAAATAATTTTACATACAAATTGCATCTTATTTTCTCAATCCATTTAGCAGTCTAAGAAGAAAAACATGCTCATATGGGGATACGTCATAATGCCATTCCCACTCTCTTTTACTTAATCTGTAAATAACATGATCATACAAGAAGAACAAAATGGGAGAAGCAAAGGGTTATTATTTTAGTGAAGGTGAGCCAAATCTTTTAATTGTAATTAACAGCAGCAAAACCTGCAGAGGGAGAAGAGCCCACAACATCAAACTATAATGTTAGATAACACTATATTTTGTCCCCATCTGTTCTAATCTTTGCAGCTCCCAAGGACCTTTGAACAGAAGCCTGATAGTATGTTAACCATTACCTTACCCTGCACTGAGAACAAGGCAAAGTCCTACATTCAGACAATAATGGACAGCAATGTAATCTACCAGTGGAGCGACAGGCTGAGCAATTGACCATTGACCCTACAGCTCAAAAAGAAAGTGTATGGATAGGTCTAGGCCTACAGCAGGTATCCTACTGAGAACATCTATTAATTTTGGTGCTGAAATAGGCAGGTCTGTTATAATAAACCCAGGTCATTAGAAAACCTCACCAAACACATGTGCAACATAATTATGGCCTATTGTAGTCTATAGTGGCACCTATAGTGCCATTATACTAGGTAAATTTGAGAACTTTGAGAAAGCTTCTCAGGTGACAGGGATCCTATCCAGGGGTTTTCTCACGCATGCGTGTTGACTAGCGGCTTCTACATCGCGGAAAAAAACGAAATGACCACATTAACCACGCCTGTGCGGAGTGCCTTTCTTTACAAGCAAAGGTGCTGCATCTTTTTAAGAAGCTAAATGCCTTTCGACACTAAAAGGTCGCATGGTGTCAGGGGCGCGCCTAGTCACGGGAACAGTCCGAGGCGCGTTCACGCGGAGGTGCAAGATCGCGCTTCAACTATGGAGAGTATCAAACAGAGTGCAGAGATCCAGCGCAATGGTTTACATCGGGTCACAGCGACCAGTCAATGAATTGCTCCTGGATTTTTCTTCAGCCGTAGATTTTGCGAACATATATTTTGCACAAAAGAAACTGGCAAACACATCTGTATGAGCGCAGAGCTGGAGCTCAAATTATGGTCCGGGAAACCAGACATTTATGGGTGGGAAATTTACCTGAAAATGTCCGAGAAGAGAAAATCGTTGAGCACTTCAAACGGTAAGTAGCCTATCAAAGAAGCGCAAATGACCTTTTTGTTCATATGCAGACGAAACGGCGAGCATCCTCCTTTGACACATTTAGACCCTGGATGGAGCAGCAAGTCCCTGTGCCAGTCCATAAGCAGCGTGTGAGGAGAGAGCGCAGACACGTCTTGCGTGTGGCGCCGTCTCGGAGTCGGAGATGTAATAAGCTTAACTTTTCGTGGACTGTCTTTCTGAAGCGAGCCACATTGACTAAAGGCTATAAGTTCTGCATTTAAACCCAATTATGTGAAGAAAATGTGGGGACCTTGCATTGTACATCAGTGCGTTCATCCAAGACGCTGTCTCGACCAGCACCGTGCTCCCTGTTATCATGCACTGTAGCGAATGCCAGCTGAAGAACCGCTGCCCGTGCGGTGGGCTCAGACCGACATGGTCATCCCAAAAGCGCTTCTCTCGATCCATTGATGGCCAGTGCAATGTTGACGGCAGCTGGACATCACGCCGCCACCTAGAAATCAACATTTGATCGAGCAAAACGCCTTGGTCACACGTTGACAGCAATACTGTTGATGCAGAGGCGGAGAAAAGCCATCTCTGCAAATTATCTTGGGAAGCAGTTTGCAGGACTAAACTGCCTCCACTCCGGCTATATATCCTATATTTTCCCCCAAAATGTCCTGGGGGATTTGTAGACATTTATGATGAATGCACATAGCCATAGGCTCGTTTGCCCACGTTCTCTTTGATGCATATGCATACAATTTGTTTGGATACTGTGTGCGCGCTCTCGCCACTCCGGTCGGCTGTCAAGGAAATGGCAACCCGCCACCGTACACTGTTAGACAGCCTTTTGCTATAAAGGCCACTTTTATGTTTCACGTGTCGCCTTACCCACCCTCACGGGGAGCTAGATCAAAGCTAATGTTCGGGGGTGTCAAATAAATTGATCTGCTTCTTCTTTTACCACAGTGTCTACATGACGCCACATTATATCTGATGTGCTGCAGCCTTGCAGGGGACTTTGCCTATAATGTTTATTTGAGCCTCTGCAGATGTGCGTAGCGTTCCGTTGGTAAGCGCATTTGCGCTAGGACACTGCTCTGCGCCCTTTTGTGCCACGCACCAGTCTGGTGTCCGTGTGCCTTGAGCGAGGGGTCTGCAGGTGCATGGTAACCTACTGTGATAGGAGCCATTGAAGATGGGAAACGGCACAATGAGTAAACAGTGCAAGCAGCTTTTCTAAAATGGCGTCGGAGGCTGTTTGGTGTTGGGATACATTTATGGGCACCCCACTTGTGTAGGAGCCGCCGATAGGAAAACATAGCCCAGTAGGCTAATGATGCTTAGGAAAATAAGCTATTCGTTCACTGTTCAAAACAACCAATGCGTGTGCAAATCTCTCTATTTAATAAAGCACCTTCTTCTGGGAAAATAAAATGAAAACAACAATGATGTTAATGCTTGTGCATAGGTTTTAGAGCATTCTTAAAGGTCCAGAGGTCTACTATTTGACTTGGTTGGTGAGAATTTACAGGGTTTCTGCAACTACACTATCGTATAATGTTATTCAATGGGACTTTGAACTGATGACATGCCTAATGTCAAAACAAGCCTCAATATTTCAAAATTTTGAATTGTTGGGAATATTTGCAATAATAAAATAATACATTCAATTTAAATGTACTTAATAAATACATTATTGATAGCATAAAAAATACACTTCATACTCTAATTCTAAGAATTATCTGTGGGCTATCTCAGACTGATGGCTTTAAAATGTGCAGTTTTTATAGACATTGTACAGTTTTGGCATGTAATAACAGCTATACTTTAACAGTTACCATTACTGTGAATAGCTTACAATATTCTTGAGCCACCCTGACTTAAATGTGGTCTATAATATAATAGTAAAGTATGCAATGATTATTAAATGTGTTTTGCCCTTTTTAGATATGGACGTGTGGAAAGTGTCAAGGTCCTACCAAAACGAGGTTCTGAAGGAGGAGTGGCTGCATTTGTGGATTTTGTGGACATTAAAAGTGCTCAAAAAGCTCACAATGCTATCAACAAGATGGGGGACAGAGATCTGCGGACCGATTACAATGAACCAGGAACCATCCCTAGTGCTGCAAGGGCACTGGACGATAGCCTGTCTTTAGGTTCTCGTGGCCGGGATGTATCAGGGTTCACAAGGGGGTCCGGTGGGTCAGTATATGGCCCAACCACGTCACTCCACAGCAGAGATGGACGCTATGAACGCAGACTAGACGGGTAAGTGGATTCAGTTTCTCCGAAGGCAGAGGAAACTGTGGTAACTTGTTAACACCTCACCACCAAGCATCTTTTCATCATCTTTCATTTATTTGTTGGGGGTTTAAAATGAGGAGAATTCCAGAAAGAAAGGATATTTAGGGAGTCACTATAGCCCATTGGATTTCTCCTTAATGGCAGCGTGTATTTAGAGTGAATAGAGAGAAGATAATGTATTTGTGGATGTATAATTTTCCCAAAAACATGGGGCAAAGATTGGATTTCGCAAAATTCCCAGGATCTTTAGAGATTGTGAGAGGGAGGGGGAGAAAAAGAAAGAGAGAGTGGTCCATCGGCTATCGCTGGGATTTGATTATTCTGGAGTGCCTTGATTGGTGGATGTATTCTCTTCCAAGTGTACACATCACAGAAAAATACACATATTTGGATATTACTTAAAAATGTACATGCCAAACAATGGACTTCGTCAGAACAAGTGGATTCAAATGGATAAATACAGGATATCTACCACTGTGTGGAATACCATGAAATGCACTAAACGGATGTACCACTAGTAATGATGGACTACATTTTTATGGAATCCTAAATGTCCGAAAGACTTGGACATTGCTACAGGAGTGAGACCTCTGCTGGTTGTTCAGCAAGCAGAATCATGATAAAGGGACCTGCTTTTCCTGCTTCAATTTTTGTCTGGAGAACAATACATTTTTGGAGGGAATCAACAAAGACTGTGATAATTTGGATTGTACAGTTATGACACAGGCCCTGGAACTTGCCTACTGTATGTTGGTGGAATATTCCCCTTAATGAGAATATAATAAACTATGGATACAAACTTTAAATGGAAGAAGACTGGACAGCCAGATTTGGAATTCCTCAAAAAATAATGCCGTTCGGATTTTTTTTCTTTTTTTTCTGCAGAAAATGGCGTTCTAACATCATCACAAATCTGGATTATCTTCTGTTTCTAGTGGAATTTCCTTATTTGTAAAGAGTCTTGTATGGCACGACTCTCTGAACATAGACCATTAGATGTCCGAATGGGTTATTGGATGTACTACTAATTTTACAGAAGGTGAAATACTAAAATCATTTTCATCCTTCTAAACAACGGATAACCATACTGATGACTGTGGTATGTGATTTTTTTACTTGGAAAAGAGCAAGCCTACTCTGCTGTTAAGACCATATTCTCCAGTCAAGACAGTAAGGATTACAATCTACAGCCTGGACTATAATGCATCATTTTTTCCACTCGCAACATTTTTGTCCATCTTTTCAGCTCACAAAACTATCTCCTTACATTTTATTTGGAATTATAGGTCAAGTTACCACTCTCTCAAAAGGTTGGTATATTCTGCCCTGTGTATTTTAGCTGTCTTCTCTAACCCCCTAGTTTGAACTTCCATTTCCCCACTAACCTCAGTATATAGTTGATAGACTGTCTCAGTCTGTAAACTCTGTAAACTACTTTTCACTTTACCTTGAAATGTTATCTGATTTTGTTTCCTCTTATATTGTCTTCCTAAGTTTCTCTGGTTAAAAAACAGTATCCAGTTCATAGCTGCTGTTAAAACCAACTCAAACAAGACTACCTTTTAACAATGTGCAATGTTTTTTGTACAAAGTAAAATAACTGGTCCCATGAAATCTTTGTTTTTCAGAAATATTTTTGCATTGCCGTTATCCAAACTTTTTTAGCTTATATGACCCAAGATGACATATACACAACCATAACTATAGTATAGTATAGAATTCTATACTATACTATACTATACTATACTATACTATACTATACTATACTATACAAGTACTCGTGGATATGCATTACTTGTCCCTATATTTGTCTAACACTGCCATGTGAAAAGTAACTAAAGAAATGGATCGTGAGCCCATGTTGATATTATTTGTCCATAGAGGATGTGGGTGGGATGGGACTGGTGATGTCACAGTACTAAAATTAAAAAATCAATTTCAATAAGAAAAGACTTAGATGTAGAATGTAATTTTCAACTCCAAATAATAATAGTTCTGGTTCGCATTATAGATATAGATAATGACTGTTAAAAAAATTCAAGAAACGTAAAACATTTTCTATTTATGTTTTTATTATTAGAAATTATGTCATTATAATTATTTAGAGCAGCCTTCATTTACAGGTTAATGGACAGCAAGAGGCTGCTGTCAGCCATCTTCACAAGACTAAATATGTTCCACAAAAAGGCAAATATTGGCATACCCTGTATTTCACATCATACATTTTTTAACATTATTTTTTTTCTATTTGGGTGTATTAAGACAAACTGTAGTGCTATGTACTGCTTGCACATAAAGTTACTTTTTTGATGTGCTTGATCATAATTATTAGGGTGTGACCAAATAATACATTTTATCACCAACCCTTTTAATTCATACTACATCAGACTTATCTTTTCAATGTGCCATAAGATCTATAATAATTTTAAAGATTTATGAATAATATTGTACCAATTCCCAAGGTCATTAGATTTATACAGCGCCTCAAGACACCCAAAGCACTTTACAGTGTATCCGATCTGCACCATCTGCCTTTCCAACCACAACGAACACCCACCACATTCATACTAGGCAAAATCGGTGAAGTGTCTTGTTGAAAGACGCAATGACAGAACTTGGTCTGTGCAGGAACTGATCCTCCAACCTTTGGATTGGGCACACATTGCCAATGTGCAATCAGTAGAGCAGGAGTCTGCATATGTGGTTGTTACCACTTCAGCGTTGTGTATTTGCCTTGACCATTTGCCGAATGTCTCTGCACTCTCTCTCCTCATTTCAAACTTCAGCTGTCAATTTGTGAAACAAATTCGAGTTAGGGTTAATTAACTAATGTGATTAATTTGATTAATTCATTATTCTATTAATCAACAACTTATTTAGTGATCAATAAGCTTTATTTAGAAGACTATACATAGACTAGCATAAAATGGAGCTCTCACAAAATAGGATCTTGTTATCACAAGACAGTATTTTGTTCACACAAGATAATCTGCTTTGTTACCACATGTTATAGAGAAACTATAAAATATTTTTATTATAAAACATTATAGATGAAAACACCTCAAATGTTGAGCTCAAAGAGCCATTTGTGGGCCATGACTTCAAAAATATGATATGATATAGTTCACAAATGAACCCAAGGCAGCTTAGTCAAACTTCAGATTTACCGATCACCAGCAGGGTCATCTCTCCACAGATCTGACCTGTACATTTGCCCTGGTAGGTGTTACCTGCTTGTCTCAATGCAGATAAAAGTTTAATATCATGCTGTAGAACATTCCTTGCCTGATGAGCCAATCCCTTCTACTGTATAAATCCAGGAGGGTCTGGAATCAGACCATTGAGTGTGGAAAACCTCTCTCCTAACTTGGGACGGTTCAACCGCAGCAGCTATTTGTAACACATCTCTTAAATGCGGAAACAAATTCTTGCATGATTCAAAATAAAATATATAACTTTTTTTTTCTTTTTACCTGAGATAAATAACAGTTTTCTTGTTTGCTTGTTGATTCTGCAGAAATCTGTGCTCTTTCTCAATCTTTTACGGTATTTTTCCCCCTTCTTTTACTTGCATAAGCCGCCATGTTTGTTTTGACATGAACGGACCATGCGTCTCTACTTGGTTAATCCGCCCATCAATAACAGGATACAGTTCTAGACCATTTGTCTTTTCTTTGCAATAACAACTCTATAGAGACGAGCATGTGGCAATTACACAGTGCACCTTTTAAGGATAAAGGCATTTCCATAAATGTATGTGGGCCATTGTGTTGGTTCTGTGCGCCCTTTATCTTGTGCGAACAAGATAATTTATTGTTAGTTTTTTTAACTGGACTTTATGGGGCTCATTTATAATCTTATTAACACAGTGTGATAATTAAGTCAAAACAGTACAGGAAGAGAGTATATTTTAGGGTTTTGATTAAAACCAAAAAAGTCTTTGAGCTTTGTCATTAATTCAATTTTAATCAAATCAAGATGAAATTGTTTTCAGACTGATCGAAATGATCTGTTTGGGGCTTTTTACTCAACATTATTACAACCAATCAATTGAAATAATTAGTTTTTGTTTGTTTTCATAAGACATGGCACTAAAAGTCATCTTAAAGGTGCACTATGTGTTTTTTTCTTTTTTGGGGGCATCATATAGGTGAATAAGTACAATGCCATTCTGTTTAACATGAAGGCAAAGTAATAGCATTTCCATAGGCACGCATGTGGCAGACCCTCAGTCAGGAAAGTTGCATAGTGCACTTTTAATATATTTTATTAATTACAAGACCTATTCACACTTAAGAAAAAAATCAACTAATGAACTGAAAGTTGGAATACATTTTTGTGAAGATAACAGGTGTGATTGTCTATTGCTCAAAGGACTTTAAGATACAAGATTAATATAGTGATCTATATAAAAAATTACAATTATGTTAGTATTCTGTTTTTAAATGTTCTGTGCAAGCTCTATTTACCAGCTGTTATCAAAAAGTCTCAAATATCTATTTAAAAAACAAAAAAAAGACTACAAAGAAAATGCATCATGGGAAGGTGAGGTTCATGTAAATTCTATGATGTAAAATAATAGTCAGAATTCACTTATGTTACTCACTGTTGATGCTGCTTGTGCAGTACTGAAGTGACATTGTAATGAGAGGTCCCCTCACTGTGGTGTTAAATATCGTTTTATACATACATAGACATGGACTCACATAAAGAAATAAAAAACAACAAAACATTTAAAAAAAGATTTGTATAGGCCTATATTCAAAATGAATCTAAAATCTATCACTCCACGCTACTTAACTTTGAAACGTGTTTTTTTTTTTTTTTTTTTTTTTTTAACAGAAGAACAACAACTTTGTAATCAGAGCTCTGCATGTACTCCTTAAAAGAAACCTTTGTTTATGTTTTTGGTGAAAATTTTGTTCCCATCATTTCATGCTGTGTTTTCTTTTGTTTGTCAGAACTGCTGAAAGTCGGGATCGGACATTTGACCACAGTACCTATGGACATCATGAGCGCCCTGGCAGCAGTTTTGAGCGCCAGCGCCACTATGAAGCAGACTATTATCGCAGCTCTGGGAGTAGTTCTGGCTCCACTGGCTGCACTGGGTCAGTGGGAACATCAGGGGTCGGTGGTGCTCTGGGGAGTGGTGCCACAGGTGGCACAGGAGCAGCGGTGTCTGCTGGGTGCACCACAGGAGCAAGTGCAGGATCAACATCCAGTGTTGTTGCCTTCTACCGCTCCCACAGCAGGAGTCCGTGTCGCTTTGAAACTGCAGAATCTCGTTACGAGTCACGTGCCAGGGAGGCCTTTACTTTAGCTAGTGTGGTTCACAGGGATCTTTATAGGGAGGAGAGGGCACGTCGAGGCGACAGATCATATCGACGCAGCCGTAGCCGCTCGCCTCACTCTGTACACTCTCGAAACCCCTCTCCTCAGAGACTGGGCCCGGCATCCCGTGCCCCCTGCTCACGGAGTGGCTCAGGCTCTCGCAGCCGCTCTTCCAGCTCGGACTCTGTGAGCAGTACCAGCAGCAGTACAAGCGGCAGGTAAGTTCCTCCATTTTATTGCTGTTACTTTTAAGAGACGCTGGATTTAGATATATAGCGCTGTCCTTCCAGATTTGAATATTCTGTGCTCATTTCTTTCAAATGTTTGCATTCTATGTCTGCTAGTTGATTTTTTTTTAATAATAGATTGAGTTGAGTCATTAGGCACTCTGCTTTCACTGAAGTACACTCCATCTTATCTATATATATGTGTATGTGTGTATTTGTTTGTTTTTGTTTTTCCTTCCCACGTTTCGGGATCAAACAAGGACACATATTTTACTGATGAATTTAGTAGCAGCAATAGCTTTTTTACATATCCTTTTCATTGAATTTATTAATGTAGTCATCAGTGACATGGCTCTCAGAATACTAACAAGGAGTGCTTTTACACTGAGAGCATTGTGAGTTATTAATTGTGTATTTGATTAGCCACAGCGGAAGTCTAAACATGTAGCGACACATGTGGTATAATGAAGTAGTGTTTCAGGAGAAAATCAGGAGATGTTGCCTACCTCTGTGTATGGGTATTAGACCCCGCCTCCGTGAGATCCAGTTGGAACTGGAAAATTCTGGCCACTGCTGGCTGTTTGCCCACTCCCACAGGCCAGCCTCTGTCAGCAGCACTTCCGGGAGTGTCTGGACAGAGGAGGGAAGAGAAAGTGAGATGGAAGCAGACACCAGAGGGCATGCAAAACCAAGCACAAGCTTAGGGGACATTATGTAAAGAGCATCAGTCAGACAAAAGGTGATGTCTTATGGGGAAAATAATGTTTATTTTGCAAAATATTGGATAACTATTACACTTCTGTGTTGCTACACTGTACAAAATAAATGTATATGTATTTGCATTTATGTACTTCATTCTGAATCCGGCACATTTAACATTCATAACTGTAGCTAATAATTTGCTTTTTTTTCTTCTACACTTTTGGTCAGTGATTCTAGCAGTAGTTCCAGTGATGAGTCTCCAGCTCGCTCCGTACAGTCTGCAGCTGTTCCTGCTCACTCAGCACTTCTTTTATCCTCCTCACTCGACAAGGATGAACCACGCAAAAGCTTTGGCATTAAGGTCCAAAATCTTCCTGTTCGCTCAACAGGTTGGATTAATTCATTTCAGATTAAGTCATTATACTGTAAATGTACCCCACAGAAAAAAATAAATAACATGGTAAAAATACTTTTGAATATTACAGATACAAGCCTAAAGGATGGTTTGTTCCATGAGTTCAAAAAGCATGGCAAAGTCACATCTGTCCAAATTCATGGTGCTTCAGAGGAGCGGTATGGTTTGGTGTTTTTTCGACAGCAAGAGGACCAGGAAAAAGCACTGGCAGCTTCAAAGGGGAAACTGTTTTTTGGAATGCAAATAGACGTAACTGCTTGGAATGGCCCTGGTAACAGAGTTTGTTAATTTATCAAGCATTGCTATTTGGCCAAATGACATCAGTGTGTTAATGTGTACTTTCAGAAACTGAAAGTGAAAATGAGTTTCGACCCTTGGATGAGAGAATAGATGAATTTCATCCAAAGGCCACACGGACATTATTTATTGGAAACCTGGAGAAGACAACAACCTACCATGATCTACTTAACATTTTTCAACGCTTTGGAGAAATTGTGGTTTGTAATTTTTGCCACGTTTGTTTGAGTCACATTTATCTCAAAGATGTCAATAATAATTACCTGACCGTACACGTGTAATATGTTTCAGGATATTGACATAAAAAAGGTCAACGGGGCCCCACAGTATGCTTTCCTACAGTACTGTGACATTGCTAGTGTCTGTAAAGCTATAAAGAAAATGGATGGCGAGTACCTTGGAAACAATAGACTCAAGGTAAGAGAAAAACAAGGTTTACATTATATTAAGTAGCATTCAGGACGTCACTGACTTTAATATTATACACAGATTGCTGATATTAATAGACCAAATGTTCCAATAAATCTTTGTTTCAGTTGGGCTTTGGAAAGAGCATGCCCACCACCTGCGTTTGGTTGGACGGGTTAGCCTCAAACACAACTGAGCAGTTTCTTACACGCCACTTCTGCCGTTACGGTCATGTTGTCAAAGTAAATACTTTTTATTTTGTCAGTTGCCTCTTCTCTTGTCTGGTACTTAGTAAATGTATTGTAATGTATTGAAATGTATTTTAATTCTGTAGGTTGTTTTTGATCGCATGAAAGGGATGGCTCTTATTCTGTATAACAATATTGAATATGCACAAGCTGCTGTCAAAGACACAAAGGGGTGGAAAATAGGTGGTAGTAAAATAAAGGTATGCTAACAATTCCAAATGTCCATACTGAATGTTTTAGGTAACAATTAACATGCATTTTCTATTTTTTTTTAGGTTGACTTTGCTAATCAAGAAAGCCAGATGGCTTTCTATCGCTCAATGCAGGCTTCTGGACAGGATATTCGAGATTTTTATGATATAGTCTCTGAGAGAAGGTGTGTATAGTTCTTTTTAAACCCATATTCAAAAAGGTTTGGATATTGGGAGTGCAGCATTACATTTTATCTTGCTGCATTAAATGTTTAGAGCAGTGACATTAAAATGCTGAAGTGATGGAAAAAAGAGGTCTATAGGTGGATTTTTTATGTCTTTGTATATTGGTCTGACTGCAGTCAAATTGAGATTTGTCACATTGTTGTATTGGTGTTATATGTGAAAAATACACTAGTTGTGTCAGTATTCTCCAATAACATATGGTTTATTTTTTGCAGGGATGACCGAAGAACTCAGTATGAGTATCAAGCAGAAAGACAATATTATGAAAATGTACGCACCACAAGAACATACACTGATGATCCGAGCCGAAAATACACCACAAGAAGTCGTGAATTCTACACTGAGTGGGATCCATATCAGGGAGATTACTATGAGACACAATACTTTGAAGACCCTCGAGAGTACAGAGAATACAGAGCTGATCCCTATGAGCAAGACATCCGCAAATACAGCTATCTGCAGCGAGAGCGCGAACGAGAGCGCGAGCGATTTGAAACTGACCGTGGACGTGATCATAATCGAAGAACCATCGAACGAAGCCAAAGTCCATCTCACCTGACATCTCGTCGTCCTGCCAGTCCTACTGCATCTCCACCCATTTTGGAGAGAGTCTCAGGTGATTCAGATCGACGTGTTTGCTGTCGCTCCTCAGAAAGAAGTGGTAGCTGCAGTTCTATCTCTCCACCAAGATTTGACAAACCTGAAAAATCACGCCTTGAAAGGTACAACAAGAGTGAAAAAGTGGAGAAAGAAAGAGGGTTTGAAACAGATCGAGGTATCTTGGTTGAAAAAGAGAAACGTGTGCATAAAGAACGAGGTGACAAAGAGAAACGACTTAAGAAAACTAAAAGTGGAACACTCGGACTTCAAGCATGTGAGACAGAAACAGATCTGAATAGGGATACAAGCCCTGATACCGCTCTTCGAAATGATTACAACAAAAGTTCTAAAGAAAGTTCAAGTAAAGGGAGACTTGACCTTCTGCCCTGTGTGGTACAGTTAACACGTGTAAAAGAAAAAGAAGGAAAATTGTTTAGTCATACTGTTGAAAAGTGCAAAGGTGGGAGTGACAGTAGTCCCCAACTAACATCTCCATTAAGTGAGCAAAGAAGCCCTCTATTCCATTCAGAATCATCCAAAGGCAATATCTCCAAACATGGGAAAAATAGAGATGGACTTAGTCAAAGTGCTGATAGAGATTTGAAGAATAAAGCCAAAAAACATGGAAAGTCAGAGCTAGGTTTTGACATTGCAACTGCTCTAGATGTTGATCGCTTAGCTGCGAGAAAAAGACGCTTTGAGGACACTGGTCCAGTTGATAAACAGAAAAAGAGTAGAGAGGACAACCCCAGTTATTCTAGACCCCAAAAAGTCTTCACAAAAGAGACTGAAGTTGACCCCATGAAACTACCCAAAAAGGAAAACACTAAGGAAAGATGTGTTCAAGAAGTTGCTAAAAGTAGTCCTCAAAATAGAGAAGATTATGAAGGGTCGATGGATCTTGAATGTCAGTCTCAATTGAGAGAGCACTGTAAAAACTCACCACACCGAAAACAAGCTTATGAAGGCTCAAAAGGCGATTCTCTTATGAAAGTGTCAAATGACTGTATCGATAATGAACAAAAATATCAATTATCTGAAAACGAACAGGACAGAGGAAAATGGAGAGACTGGGAGGTTGGGAATTCTCTCTCTGACCAAAACAATATGTCTGACAAACAAACTGAACATATTCATTGGTTGATGCAAAAGCTCTCTGAGTCTGAAAGGTTAGATAAAATCTCAAGTCAATTATTACCACAGATGGACAAAGAAAAGGACTGTGGCAACAGTACAACAATTCAAAAGAAAACAGAGGATGACACTTCCACCCATATCCAAAAGAAACCTGATCATTTTGAATTTGAAAACAAAAGCTTTGAAAGTACCCAAAGGCCAAATGAGGATAGTTTTTTGACATCACCAACTGAGAGTAGTCATTATTCAGCCAATGCAGATGAAATTGGTCAGATTTCTCTTGCAATACTGAGCAAAGAAAGAAAATCTCAACCAAGTGAAAACAAAGTTTCATCAGCAGAAACCTTAAAAAGCAGATTTGGTCGTTCATCCAGGTATTTTTCAAATACACACCCTGAGATGTCAAAACTTTGTTGTGATGAGGGCTTGATGCAACATTGGAATCAAAGCTTTAAACCTGATGGAGAAAGAGAAAGGGGAGCTTTGACCTACACAGGCGCAGAACAAAGTGGAATTCAAAAACACCTATGCCAAGATTTGGAGCCTGGGGAAGTCGAGTCTGACACAGATGAAGAGTTGGACACTAAACAGTCTTCTCCTTCTTCAAATAGTTCATTGTCTTTTATCCTCCGTGAGCGAGATGAGAGAATGACAGATGTTAAGTTATCAGCTTCTTTGGAAAAGAACAAGTTTTATTCCTTTGCATTGGATAAAACTATAACTCCCGATACAAAGGCGCTCTTGGAAAGAGCAAAGACATTGTACTCTACAAGGGAAGATAATTGGTCTTTTCTTCCATCACGGTTCCCAACTTCCCATAGCTGTTCGGAGAAGGATAAACAAGAACTAGCTCCTAGACCTATCCCCTCTTGGTATATGAAAAAGAAAAAGGTCCGTACAGATTCAGTAGAAAATATGTCCAATAAAACTGAGGAACTTAAATCACAAGACCCAGAGCGCCAAGAACTGTTTGCCTCGCGCTTTCTGCATAGTTCCATATTTGAGCAGGACTCACGGCGTTTGCAGCATCTTGAACGTAAAGACCAAGAGATGGTGCCAGGGGTTTGTAAAATTGTAAAGCCACATAGGACAGAGGTGAAAACTAAATTGGCTGTTGGTGGCAGTCCACAAGAACCTATTGTGCTTTTCCATAGCCGTTTTCTGGAGCTTCAGCAACAAAAAGACAAAGATAATTCTTCAGAAAATGAATTTGTGGCTGATGTGAAGAAAGATGGAGAAATGCAAAAGGATCATGTTACGTCCGAGAAAGAACCTGAGTCAGCCATGATAGGTGAGGACAAATCATCCAGTCCTCAGTTAACCTTGACTCTTTGTACGTCTGTACCCTTAATTAAAGAGTCTACATTACGACCTATTGAAACCCAGACCACAGATCAAACCTTAAAAGTAGAGAACATAGATCTAGAAGCCTCACCTCCTGTCACATCACATGAAGTAAAACAAATGGCTACCAAGGTTACTATCACTCATTCACCTGTTGAGTTAGAACTCAATTCTGACTTCCCAACAAAACAGAAGGAAACCAAAAAAGAAAGAGAAAAACACACTTTGTCAGAAGAAACTGCTGAAGAAAGATCCATCAATGTTGAAAAGAGAAGCACAGAAATGACTTATTCTGATTTGATAACTGACAATAAACCTGAAACTGTAAAAAATGAACTCAAATTAGATCAAATAATGCGAGAAAAAGAAGAAACTAAACAATCACCAAAAACTGAAGAGGACATTGAAGAAGTGCCAGAGCCTGAGACGGAAAGCAAACCTGCAACTAGTCGCAGACAATCTAAAAACAAACGATCCAAGTCTGTATCAGTGTCACGAACTTCAAAAGCTGCCAGTGAGAAACCAGCCACCCGGAAAAGTGAACGTATTGATAAGGAGAAACTTAAAAAAGCTATGTCACCTCGTGCAGAAGGGCCAAAACCACCTGAACTTAAAACCACAACCAAATCTCCAAATCCCCCATCTGATTCTGAACAAAAGGTTGAGTCAAGCCTAATCCATGGTCGAACTCGTCGTAGAAATGTAAGATCAGTTTATGCTACACTGCGGGAGGTTGGTGAAGAGACACCTCCATCATCTCGATTAACTCGTAAAAGAGCTGCTTCTAAGGATCCCCTTCAAGATAACCCACTTCCTGTTTCCAGACGGGGACGTCCTCCAAAAAGAGGAATCAAACGAGTTGAAGATTCATCAATAACAAAATTGGATGAAAAAACAACAGTGAACAATACAGAGGTCACAGACACAGATGCAGAAGCTCTTAAAGAGTCAGAGGGTTTGCAGCCACTCTCCCAAAGATTATATAGTGCCCCAAATCTTGCTGGTGAGAAAAAAGGAATCAAACCAGGTCCTCTGAAGAAGTCAGGTAATAAACTGTCCATGGATGATACTGATGAAGAAAATGAAAATTCAGAAACCAGGATTGTTGAATCTGAAGTGCCAGGGAAGGGTTTAGAGAAAAATGAAAACTTGAGTGCTATTTTGCGTAAAAAAGAAAAAGATTTCAGTGCACATAAAATAGAACAAACTGATATTGAAAATACTGTAAATCTGTCAGAAAAGCAACCAGCAAAGAGTGGCAAAACCAAGACGGCATGGGTCAAACGAAACATGAAGCTTGAGGAAAGATCACACAATCTAAAAAATCTTGAGATCCGTGTCAGTGTTGATGATGTTAAAGGTTTACTTCGTTCAGAAGATAATGAGCAAGACTCTTTTCAAAATTCAATTCTTAAAACAAAAATGGTAATCCAGGAAAAGGCTGAGCCAGAAATGAGCAGTGATGATGGTCAAAACCTTGGTCTGGAGATTAAAGATGAGACACTTTCTGAATCTGAGCTAAACACAGACCCAACTGCAGCTCTTTTAGCTCGACAGAAAGAACTAGAACAAGCTGTTGAAAATATCGCTAAACTTGCAGCTGAGCAACCTGCTCGCTCTTATAAGGAATCTGCAAATACAACATCTGCAGTGTTGCCCCCAGTCAATGTGGAGTCAGAAGAAGCTGAGGAAGAGAAGAGAGCCAATCCTGCAAGTGAAACTGAACTTGCTGCAGCTATTGATTCCATTACTGCTGAAGTAAGTTGTACAGAGGGAGATGGATTCACAACTACTTCAACGTACCCTGCTATTGTACCTACCTCCGGTTCTACAGTGTCATCTTCAGCAAGTGAGATTACTGAACCTGAGACACATATAGCAGTCTCCAGTGTTGTTGCATCACACTCAGACAATAGATGTTTGACACCTAATCAAGGTCCATCTCTTCATGACACACTCAAGAAAACAGGTAAAGTTCAAACAAAATCCCCAAAGAAGCCAAGAGGACGCAAAACTACCAAGAGGGAGGATATAGCGGCTAAAGCTTCAGAACTTCAGCCCTCCCCATCAAAGCTACCTGAGTCAATTCCAGAGACTCCTAATTCTATCGGAATGACCGTTACCACAGGGACTAGTGCTGCCACCACTGTTGTAACTGCTGTTGTAACTTGCCGGCGAGATGTCACAAGTTCAATTACAGTTGACACACCCAAAGAGGCAGAGAAGCCTGAAGTAGAACAGCCTGTGCCTAAAGAATCTGCCTGTCACTCTGGCACCTTCCATGTGTCTACATTTAAAAATCATCCCCTGGTGACAGAGCATCCTACCATTTCTCTAGATGCTGACCTACCACCTGCACCTCAGCACAATTTATCTCAAAGAGTTCCTAAAATTTCCCACTGGGCTCCAAAATCTGAGGAAAGCAGAATTTATGTTCCTCCACCATGTCATGTCACTGTTGTAACTCCATCTATACCATCGACTGCCCTTGGAAATACTTCAGCAAATCCGCCACTGCCCCCTGACACCAAGGCATCAGATATAGATGCTAGTTCTAGCACCTTAAGAAAAATTCTCATGGAACCAAAATATGTATCTGCATCAAGCACATCCACTGTAAGTACCACTACTACAACCACTTTAGTCACATCTACTCTTTCTGATCCTTTGAGAATGTCAGAGAAACCTGCTCCATTGTACTCTGAAGAGAGAGCCACACCTTTTCAGCCAATTCATCACAAACCATCTCCTCTAACAGAGTCTCAACAAAATTACAGAGACAAGTCACAAAATACAATCATTCCCTCTCCCACTACCTCAGTAATCAGTCGAATTCCACTGCCCTACGACACAGAAGAAACTCCTAGAATATCCTTGAGTAGCCGAAACATTAGTCAAACTACTCCTAGGCCAAAACATAGGCTAAACTCAAATGAGAACACTCGCTATCACAGCATAGGCACAGTAGATGATGGAAAGAGGGGACGTTTACTTAGTGATGCAAACCCATTCAATTCTGCCTCTGTCCCTGGACTGCGAGTCAACACATCGGAGGGTGTTGTTGTGCTGAGTTATTCAGGGCAAAAAACAGAAGGCCCACAAAGAATGAGAGCCAAAATTAGCCAAATTCCGCAGGCCAGTGTTGTTGATGTAGAGTTCCAACAGCCTGCATCAAAGTCTCAGATAAAGCAAGAAGCATCTCAGTTGTCCTCTCCAAAAGCTGTACCTAGTCCTTTGACATATGGACACAGTGGAGGTCAGACATACAACACCCAAAATGTCATTACCACTACTAAGCAAAACAGTCCTAATAAATCAGATGCTCCACATCACATGTCCTCTCAAGGTGGCGTGGTAAAAATCTTCCAACAGCCTGGAAGTTCTCCTCAGGTGTTATATAACCAACCTGTCATCCAGCAGCATGGCAAAAGAGTACTGGGGCATGAGCCACCACCAAAAAAGATAGACTCTGGCAAAGTTATTCAGACACACAACCTTAGCCCAGTCATGTGCCCACCTCAGGCGCCTTTGTCAGGACCAAGTATTAGTCCAAGCCCTGGATTACCAACTGACAGATCAGTCTTACAAGGGAATCAAGAAACCCTGTCACCGCGCACTAGTGTGCAGTCCCCTCCTCCATATCATAAAACCTGTTCACTCAGCAACTCTCCCATTGGTGCGTCTGTTGTTTTAGGCCACAGTGTATCATCATATTCTACTATCCACCACACACACTCAGAACAGTCTTCCGTTATAATTCAACCTCACAGTGTCTCTCATGCATTGGCTCACTCTTCCCGAGCAGACCAGAGATCTGTTTCTGGAATAAATTATGGAAAGAGAAGTGACTCTCATTCCTCCTCCAATCCAGGACCTCCGCAGCGCTCAAATGCATCGCAATCTAATGTCATCCATAATATGGTACTGCAATCTCATTTAAGTCCAAAAGGGTCCATATTAAGCACAGGAGTTAGTGGCGCAAATGACGATATTTCCAGGCATTTAAATCAAGCCGCCAATAGGCACTCGGCGTCCCAGCCAGATGTGACCATTATTCACAGTGAACACAGAGCGCTGCACACAGGGTCACGCATGGATCAGTACAGAGACATACACCAGCGGATGCTCATGCACCAGCAACTGGGGGAGCAGGCATCAGCAGAAGTCAGGCAGCTTTGCTCTACTGATAGTGGCTCATTGTCTTCAAATCACATCTCTCAACCTTTAAAAAGCTCTATAGTGTCCAAGGGCATTGACCTCACGACTAAAGGAACAGACAAACAACCTGAAGGAAAGCTCATACAGTCACCTTCTAGTGACAGTCGAATCAGGGGGGTACAAGTGTCCAGTCCAGTCTTCAGTCATCCTCATGGAGTCAAGGTCATACAGCCAGGTACTCCAGGCTCCTTTCCCGTCTACCAGGACATGCAGGCTTTCCCAACACAGTTTACTGGACATCTGTCATATCACAAAATGGCTACTACACAGGTGAGTGAAATACTTTTTTCTTTTGTAAGATATGGTCAATGTTGTTAAGATATTAAGACTATAACTTGTCATTTTGGTATGGTTCACCCTTTCAGGTTCCAATACAGACTGGCCTTGGACACCGAAGTAAACTCTCTCATCCTCACGGAGGAGGAAGCAACCCCAAACCTGACACTTCACACCTGCTCCATGCTACATCTACAGACTACTCCCACATCTCACGAATGCCAGGAGACACAATTTCACCCTCCTATCAGTCTCCAATGTCTTCACCTATAATGTCACCAGTAGGCCTGAACCATAAACCAGAGGCTTCTGTTGTGAAACAATCTCCTACTCTTCTGCGAACTCCTTCACCAGCTGTACCTCCCAGTCCAATCCGGCCACACCAAGAAGCCAAGCAGGAACATACTGGGCATCGGTCCTTTGACATGATGCAGCTATTGACGGTATTGTAACATGTTATATCATAGATGATTTAAGGAAATCAGTGTTATATTCAGTATTCTCTCCTCAGAAATATCCAATTGTGTGGCAAGGGCTTTTGGCACTTAAAAACGATCAAGCTGCGGTTCAGCTGCACTTTGTGTCTGGCAACACATTGCTGGCCCAGCGCTCCCTGCCCCCTCCTGAGGGAGCACCCCTTCTTCGAATTGTCCAGAGAATGAGACTTGAGGCCTCCCAGCTAGATAGTGTGGCACGCAGAATGACTGTAAGTGTTATAGATGTGGGATACGAATGTTGGCTTGTAATTGTGTTTAAAAATGTTTCTTACATTATGCGGCAGGTGGAGAATGACTATTGTTTGCTACTAGCTCTACCTTGTGGTCGAGACCAAGAAGATGTCCTTAGTCAAACTCATGCATTGAAAACTGGCTTTATTACCTACCTTCAAGCGAAACAGGCGGCTGGCATCATCAATGTTGCTAACCCTGGCTCCAATCAGGTCTGCTTCAGTGTTTTTTTCCTCTCAACTTTATTTGCTATGTAGCGGTTGTTAGGCTATAGTGAAAGTTTAGCAAAATGAATAGGAGTTTATCATAAAAAGCCCTTCAAATATCAAAATTGATATACATATGGATGACAGGTCTTTGTGTTATTTGTAAAAATGTACACAGAATGTACTTAAATGTGTATACTTGTGGCTTATATTATCTGTCTTTCACAGCCAGCCTTTGTGGTGCAGATCTTCCCTCCTTGTGAGTTCTCAGAGAGTCATCTGTCTCTCCTGGCTCCAGATCTGCTCAACAGCATTTCTAGTATTTCTCCTCACCTCATGATTGTCATCGCTTCTGTTTAATTACCTTTGGTTTATCTGGAAGAAAGCCAACACCAGCCCTTTTGGACTAATCCGATCAAGAAAACTGCCTCATATTTATATGAATTTGAATTTTTAAGAATTAGCATGCACCTCTCCCTCACTTCACCAAGTCCTTAATTGCCCCTGTGACAATGTTTTTCAGAATGGGGACTTGTTCGTATTGCTTATTAAATTTTTGTCATTTTAATGTAGTTAAGCATAGCTTTTTTATAATTCATTGCACCAGGAAGCTATGGACTGGGACATTCTACACGACGTTTTTCTGACATTCATAAAGAGTGTTTGTTTTTGTTTGAAACAATGTGATAAATTCTTGCACTATGTTGTGACAGCTGTGTACAGCTCTGGGTCTAAAATATCCATGTTTAAGTCTGCCATTTGTGCTTTTGTTCTATCTGCCAAATTTTATTTAATTCTACAATTAACTCCTCAATTGTTCCCATCCACTGGAACTCTCAAGGGACGTTTTGGAGTTGTATAGTTTACACTTCAATGCCTCAAGTGGGGAATTAGGGAGGGGGTTCTGATCATATATTTACTTGTAAATAGTCAACATATTTAAAGATGGACATGGCGAGTAAAGAGAGAGATCATGTAGTTATTTTATTTCTATAACCGTGGGAACAGGGGACTTATTGGAAAAGATGTATTGGGAATTTTAAGGGATTATCAAATATTTGTAATTTTATTCTGTGCCAAACATTTTTGCAAAAAAAGTTCAACACATGCAATGTACTGTATGTTTGGAAATGTACTTATTTTCATATGTGATTTTACGACCCGTATGGCACTTACTTTTTGTATTTAATATGTTTATTAACTGCTACATTTCAACATTGACTTTGTGTTTGCATGTCCCGAATTAAACATTGTTCTGTACCGCCCCCTACTGTTGGAAAACCTCCTCACAAAAAACATCTACAGCTCAGAGACGCTGCATGCTTTTTATCATAATGGTTATAGACCCTCTAACAGACAAGAATGTGACTTGATATTATGCCGCTATTGGATGTGTTCTTAATCTTTATCTCTCACTGTCTCTTTGAGCCAAACTGTAAATACTTGTTCTTAATCTGTGCTCTTGTCTACTTTACCTTAGTCTATTATTTTCTTTCAGGGAACTTACTTTGGTTTTGTCAAACAAAACAAAGTATTTCTGAAAGAAGGGGTGATGTTTCAAACCGATGTTGAAAGTAAATTACGCTTGTCAGTTTTTGTGTAAATATGAATTTCTTTAACTGCAAGCCGATTATGCTGGTTCATGGTGATGGCACTTAAAACTTTTTTTTTTTTTTATATATAAAATGACTCAAAAATTGTCCAAAAAATGTATAACATAAAACTGTCTTTGATCAATCTTAAACTTGAGTGTATTTTGCTGTTCCTCTATGAGGACATTTTAACCAAACTGTTGTTTAAATGCAGATCATTAAATGGTTCATTAATCAGACAATTTCTGGTATCACACATTGTTTTACCATAGTCATAATTTCTATCATAGACTGATCGTATGCCTGTAAACATACAGCTGAACTAACTCTCACAAAACGCTTATAAAGAGAAAATACATGAGGCTGACACTGGTTTCAAATCCTTCATCATACAACAGTCCAGAGCAGACACAAACAGCACTGATACTTCTACCCAACTCTACATCAGATTATCAACCAACACCAGGACACTGCTTCCTATAGGCCTAGAGAGTTTATTATTTTGTTTATCTAAGGTTTAAAAATAAATGTAAAAACCGTGACAAAATCCCCTAGCTTCCCCTTATTGAATCTTCAGTACACTCATTGGACACCAGGGGGCAGTTTTTGATAGCACTTCCATTGCTGTCGGGACTCGTGACTCAACAAGAATTGATCCTTGGGCACATCGGGGTGGAGGTCTGCAGCCAGATCGCTCTACTAGGTTTAGACATCCTGAATCCTGCATGTTACTATAGTTATTTATGTCTTGAGCAAAGAGCCTATGTTTTGTGAGGAATATATACTATCCAACTTCAGATTTTGAACAAGTTAATATCTCATTTTACTGCTGATCAACATGACACACATATATAGTTGTTGTCAGTAAAAGCCATAATTGATTTGAACATGTTTACTTAGTATCTGGGTACACAGATAGGCCATGTTTGTAGAATTTAATATAAAAATCTTACATACAGTTCCTTTAACATGTTTCTAATGATTTATTGTATTATGGACATTATGGACTGAGGCATTGGGTGAAGAGCATTTTATTTCATTCAGCCTATTATAGGGAAGAGCAGCTTTGTGTGCTGGGTCTAGAAGTGTTGCTTGGATAGTGATAGAATTTTATTTTATTTTTGCAAACTCTGGCTTGTTCTGACACTATGACCAGGAATGTTAGTGGATAGTAGGCCTAAATTGCCAAGGAGCCACAAGACAAGTCTGCGATAGGTTCATAACACAGTATAGGTTATGCATGTTGTGGTGATTATAGCCCAGCCCGACTCCGATTTTAAAGCTGTGTCATACTTTTAGCCTCTGCCACAAAATGTCACTGAGAGAGTCTAAGTTTAGCTGTATAATGTTAGGAATGTTGAGAACTTGCATTTGAGATAAGTGTATGTTTTAGGTCTGGCATTGTGCACACTCATTCAGTTATCATGTTTGAACAATTTGTACATAGTGGGCAGTGGAAGCAAAGCTAAAATGTTAGTGTAGTTGTAATCTCTTCTTTGGTAATGGTTCATTCTGTCTTCAGTTTTAAACTTAGAATTAGTCATTATTTTATCAGACAGGGGCATTTGTTTACCTGCTGTACATGTTTTGGCTACTTCCGGTGGCCTTCCTTGGAAGCGTCACATGATGATAATGTGTTTTGTAAGATAATTTACTTTTACCAGATATTAGGGGAAGCTTGCGCTCTCTACTGTCTGACACTTTCTCCAGGACTGCATCCTATGTGTGAGAAGGTGTGCACTCCCTCATCATGATTTATGCTCCTTGACCCCTCGTATGTAGATCAGCATTTGTTGCTTTCAGCAGGATGACCCTGGCATTGTTCCAGTTAATGATATGGTTTTGTCTCTTGTAATGGTCGGATATGGCTAATTTCAAATTTCCTGCTCTGCTTGTTCTTTTATTTTGCTTGTTTGTCTGTTCTTTTTCATACTTATTAGTTCTTTTTTTGATGTTATTGAACACACACAATATCAAAAAACATGCAACAGTCACATTGCCACATTACCATAGACAGTCATTAGTGAAACCAAAGGACAGAATACAACAAAAAATAATTTGTAATCTATTATTTGTCTGTCTGTTTTCCAAAGCACGATTTCCTACCAAATTTTTATGACCCCATGTGAATATTAAGAAAAAGTGTCTCTCTATTGTTTTCCAGACAGGCCATGCTTAAATATTACAAAATAACTCAGAGATGTGGGTATAGGAGAGATGTTTCTCTGTACCACTCAGAAGATTTGGCAAATGACTAAGCAGATCCCTTGGGAACATGTGTAGGCTGGGTTTACAAAAGCATAGCTCGGCATTGCTAACATTTCACAGGCATTACAACACTTGTGTTCTTCTCTTCTGTTTCCACCCACACAATTCTGGGTAGAGCTTACAGGTGTGCTTCATATTTGTTATGAGCAAGCTTCAACAAGTCACATTTGAAGCCATTTTTTGCAAGTGGTTACTGCTTAAAACACCCCATCTCTACTAATAATAAATGCAAAATGTGAAAAAGGTGTACCACAAGGTTCTACTCTTGGCACCCTTTTATTTTCAGTTTCATTTTTACTAATAACCTCCCTCAAGTGTGTGTACAAATTGGCAAGTTCATCTACTGTATATACAAATCATAATTTTCTTTATTTTTCAGGCTTCAACTTCAGCTTCAGAACAAAGTACAGGTATATTTCAGTTCAGTTCAAAAGTGGCTTGGCATTAACATCCTAAAACTTAACCTAAAAATCTTTGTACTGTATATGTTTTTATTATGCTCTTCAATTTCCTGACTTAAATATATAGTTTAACAGTGGCATTCCAATGATAATAATAACTTACAATACACTGCCTGGCCAAAAAAAAAGTTGCCACATGGATTTAACTAAGCAAATAGGTACAAGCCTCCTATTGGGTAATTACTGATTGGGTGATTATCTTTCAGCTGGCAACAAGTTATTTAACCCCAATTGGTGCAATGAGTTGCTTTTCATTTCTTAAACAACCATGTCGAAAAACACATCCCGTGGTTGTGGAAAAGATGTTAGTCTGTTTGAGAAGGGTCAAATCACCAGCATGCATCAAGCAGAGAAAACATCTAAGGAGATTGCAGAAACTTCTAAAATTGGGTTAAGAACTGTCCAACACATTTTCAAAAACTGAAAAGACACTGGAGACCCATCGTCTTCGAGGAAGAAATATGGCCGAAAAAAAATCCTGAATGATGACGTTTGGTGAAATCAAATCCAAGAAAAACAACATTAGAACTTGGGGCTATGTTTAATAGTGAAAGTAAGAGCATTTTCAATGGCCGGTCCAATGAAATATTACAGTGTGTGACTTTTTTTGGTGGCAATTGTTTTTTTGTTTTTTTTGTCCAGGCAGTGTACTTGATAACCTATTATTAAAGTTCACATCACATATTAACATAATGAAATGGACATATTCTTGTTTAATGCCTGTATAACAAAACCAAACACCAATCATTGACTACGCAGACACAGCGTATCAAAATACATATACATCTAATTCGCTAAATGTTCTGTTTAATGTCCTTGCTATATTGTACAACATGTGTCAGCCTCGTATGTATAAGATGGTTCTTCAGCTGTCCCACTTGACTGGCACACTGGACACACCCATCATACACCCCCAATAACAGCTGACCTGCACTGTGCAGAGGGAAGGAAGACCTGCTAACGACTGCTGACAGCTCCAGCACTGGGACAAAGACATCACACATGAGATGAGGTGTGGCAAAAACAGTGGGGCTTTTGACAATTCTCACCAGTGCCTTTGCCAATGCAATTTATAAACTCATCTATGCAGTTGTTAATTGTAATGGTGGGCCCTAAACTGCTATAGCATATTTTATTTTTTGTGTGTAATTTCATTCTTAAATGTAGATGTAGATTTGGTTGTGAAAAGATGCACTACTATAGTTTGAGACTTGATAAAAAACAAGTCCAAACAAAAGATTTTCAGCCTAAACATGCATGCCATTAAGGGCACTGTCTCTGCTTCCGGTCCCTGCCTGAGTCTAATGCTGTGAGGTCATGTGGAACCATTTGACTGGGTTTTCTGTTTGGCCTGTGGGTTTGAAACACTTCCTCTCTGAACACCTTTAAAACACCTTTAATGCCAAATACAAGTTTTCTCATTTTTTAATACACTCGTGTAACAGGGCATGGTTCTAAAATGAGTTTTAACAATGTTGTTGAAGAATTGATCAAGCCAAGTATTGGTAAAAATGTTTGCTGTTATATAACCTGTCTATGCTACATTTTTGTATGGGATGGAATATTACAACATATTACTGTGGATTAGATGCAACAACAATCCATCTTTCTGCAACAGTTTTCTGCAAAAGG
Source organism: Periophthalmus magnuspinnatus (assembly GCF_009829125.3). NCBI lineage: Eukaryota > Metazoa > Chordata > Actinopteri > Gobiiformes > Gobiidae > Periophthalmus > Periophthalmus magnuspinnatus. The sequence goes on from NC_047132.1 coordinate 18,580,570, forward strand.
TAATATAAAAGACAACTACAATCATTTACGCACTTTTACTATTACCGCAGACTGTTGGGTTGGCCCGAGGTCGGTCACGTTCACAGCACACTCCACTGCGAGTGGAGGTGCTCCAAGACCACCTGCTTCAAGCGCAGACTATTCATTTCATATATTCATATATCTTTATTTATACAGGAAGATCCCAAATGAGAGCACTCAGACTCTCCTTTTCTTGGACCCCTTTTCTTGGGTGTTTAAGATCTTTTTCACGCTGCTTCTAGTTAGGTCAACCTTAACTTACCTCATACCTTACCTGCTTCATCACCAGGTAAGGTATGAGTAAAAAATATTTAATCTTTTCAGTTGCAGTTTTGTTAATTAGGTGTGTGCTCTGCTTGAAATACACGTCACAAAATGGACCAGCATAATTCTAAATGGCCCCTCTCCTCAGCCTGGGGGTCCATAAACTCTTCTCACCACCTCATCGCCTCATCCATTTTCTACCACAGTGGTCTCCGTCACTCGATATTGGTCGGGAGGAGACCAAGGAGGCACAGGTCATTCTAGTTGAGTGAACAAATGGGGACATCTGCCAAATGCACCAAGATTCTGCAGTCTCCAAAAAAGAGCACAATGGAGGCGTCAGATGGGAATACGAGTACGTTTCGGCCCAGGGCATCGGAATGCTCTGATAATGTTGTGATAAGGATTTGAATGGACACAAGCTTCATGTAATTTAACCTCCATCCAAGACATCCGATCTATTAGACAGGAGCAGGAAAAGTAGGTGAGCAACACTGCTAAAATACCTGGTCATTTAACTCATATCTGTAAAAACTTGGAGACACTATCAAAAATGTTGTTTTATGAATGGCTCTATGGCCAGTAATATACCAAAACATGCACTAAAATCATGCAGTTTAGTTAAAGTCATTCTACAGAACAGTTTGTCTGGGGGGGGGGGGGGGGGGTGTCACAGGTGTAAGTCAAAGATAGAAGCATGGGATGGCAAACAGGGGCCCTTTGTTTCCCCACAAAAACAGTGCGACAAGTGTGGCCCCTTGGCTCCTATGGGCAGAGGAAGAAGCTCATGTTAGTCAGATCAGTGTATGACCCCGTGACCCTGCCCCTCACTCACAAAGTGCACCTGAACCTATGTGGGACAGCACAGATGGACAAAGTGCTTCCATATGGAGATGTGTGGAAGAGAGAGACGCAAGGAGGTGATAAAGAAACTGCTGACATATTATGCTTCTCGAAATTTGTAATAAACTCTAACATGGTTGCATAGATCATTATTTTACCTTTTGTTCATTGTAAATTGCCAAATTGGTCTAAAGTGACTGACGGTAATAGAAATGGGACAATTCATAGCTGTGTTTCATGACAGAAAGCAGTGTAGTGTCATTTACATGTTTTTGTGGCTGAAAAATGGCAACACAGCATTTTTAAATTTGAATGTGCATGTGTATATATATATATATATATATATATATATATATATATATATATATATATATATATATATATATATATATATATATATATATATATATATATATATATATATATATATATATATATATATATATATATATATATATATATATATATATATATATATATATATATATATATATATATATATATATATATATATATATATATAAAAGCCCTCATGGAGTTTGCTAAAAAACACCTGAAGCACTCTAAGATGGTGAGCAATAAGATTCTCTAGTCTGATGAGACCAAGATAGAACTTTTTTACCTTAATTCTAAGCGGTATGTGTGGAGAAAACCAATACAATCCCAACACTGAAGCATGGTGGTGGGGGTGTTTTTCACCTGTGTAGCCGGATTGTCACAAAGAGAGGGAAGGTAGTCCACACAGAAGAGGTCTCACTCCCAGAAGGAACAATAGCAGACATCAAGCACAGTTACAAGTACCTTGGAATCCCACAAGCAAATGGCGACCTTGAAGAGGAAACAAGGAAAGCAGCCACGGCCAAATACCTCAGACGAGTACGGCAAGTCCTAAGGTCTCAGCTCAATGGCAAGAACAAGACCCAGCCAATAAACAGCTACGCCCTGCCAGTAATCAGATACCCAGTATGAATAATAAGCTGGCCACAGGAGGAGATAAAGACCACAGATGTTAAGACCCGAAGGTTCCTGACCATGCATGGGGGTTCCATCCAAAATCCAGCACCCTGAGACTGTACGCGAGCCATAAGGAAGGAAGCCGAGGACTAGTGAGCGTGAGAGCCACAGTCCAGGATGAAACATCCAATATCCATAAGTATATCAAGGACAAGGCCCCAACAGATGACGTGCTCAGCAAATATCTCAGACAGTGGACTGCAGAGGAAGAGGTGGTGGAGGAACCATCATGGAAGGACAAGCCCCTGGTGGGATGTACCACCGGAACATAACTGAAGGGGCTGATATCACGAAATCCTACCAATGGCTTGAGAAAGCTGGACTGAAGGACAGCACAGAGGCACTCATCCTGGCTGCACAGGAGCAGGCCGTGAGCACCAGAGCGATAGAGGCCCAGATCTACCACACCACAAAAGACCCAAGGTGTAGGCTGTGCAAAGAGGCCCCTGAGACAATCCAGCACATAACTGCAGGGTGTAAGATGCTGCAGGGAAAACATACATGGAGGGGCATAACCAAGTGGGGGGCATAGTGTACAGAAACATCTGTTCAGTGTACGAGCTGGAAACCCCAAGGTTAAGGTGGGAAACCCCTCCAAAGGTAGTGGAGAATGATCAAGCCAAGATCCTGTGGGACTTCCAGATACAGAGGGACAGAACGGTGATTGTGAACCAACTGGACATTGTGGTGGTGAATAAACAACAGAGCAAAGCCGTCGTGGTGGAGATCGCAGTACCGAGTGATGGGAACATAAGGAAAAAGGAACATGAGAAACTCGAAAAATACCAGGGGTTCAAAGAAGAGCTGGAGAAGGCCTGGAAGGTGAAGGCATCGGTGGTGCCCGTCGTCATTGGAGCACTCAGGACACTGACCCTCAAACTGGAGGAGTGGCTACAGCACATCCCAGGAAAAAACATCAGACATCTTAGTCCAGAAAAGTGCAGTGCTAGGAACAGCAAAGACACTGTGCAAAACCCTCAAACTCCCAGGCCCCCGAAGGGTGAGGAGATTTGAAAACAAAAAGTAAGCTTCTAACTGTATTAAAAGTCCTTATACCGAAAAATTCACCTTATTTATTGAATGACCCTCGTATATATATATATATATATATATAGGGAGAGAGAGCGTGTGAGACAGATAGATAGATAGATAGATAGATAGATAGATAGATAGATAGATACACTTTTTTTGCATATAATTTGCAGAGCAAAGCCTCCTATCTCAAAACATTTCCCAGACTATGGGAAACACTTTTGCTAGGCTTGTTAGCCTGTCCTGCAGTGCACAGTCTCTTCTCACAGTTATTATCCTGCTCTCTGAATAGAGTGGCGGCTGCTGGACCTCTTATCACCTCTGGCATTGGCCACACTGTCCCAGCACAACAGAGGGAGCGCAGATACGACCAGGCAGATTCCTCTCACTACCAGTTGCTAGGTACAGGACTAATACCACTTATTAAAACTGCTCTCCCTCATTGCCCCCTGCACCTCCGACTCAACCTCCTTCTAAAGAAATGGCAGGGTGCAACATTTTTTAAATATTTCCCATAAGTTATGACGGCCTATCAGCGAGCCAGCTGTACTCTCCAGATCACACCATTCATGATGCTATTATGCAGATATGAATACATTTGCGTGCGGCTGTCAGGTCGATTCCACCTCTGTATGAGGGACGTCCTGAACAAAGACATAAGAGTGGAGGCGTTCCCGCGTGCTCTCTCCCCACATCCATTCACTAAGCCAATCTATTCAGTGTCTTTATGCAAATGTGCTGGTGCCTTCAAGGCACTGTAAGCAGCATGGTGCCTTTAAGAGCATACTGTAAAACCCAGTACTAGTAATATATGAAATTAACAGTCAAGTAAAAGATGGATTATCTATGTTGTATGCATTTCAATTGAAAATTTCATCAGTAATTAAACAGGAACCCTTAAAATCAGACATCATTCCTTGAAATAAACATTAGTTGAGGTGTGCTGCATCAAATTTACATATATTTGATTTTTAAGTATTATATGGAGATTTTTATTTCATCTTTTCATGAAGAAAAATTTGGTAATTCCACATCATGATTAGACAGCCTGTTACATCCGCTATTTACACAGTTTGTGAAAAGAACAAAACAGCTAAAACTTTTTTACTCTACTGATATTTTTTATATAGATGTATTTAAAATCAAATTTTATTTTCAAATCCTTTTTATGTTCTCTGGGTTGGGCTCCAGGCAGAACAGTACATGCTCACATCACTGCTGTTGTCATTCGCTGTGCAGCTGTGCACAGCATAAATAGGTTTTGTAACACAATCTGTTCTCTGTATAAACTATGGCATCAGGTGCTCTGTGGACAGTTTGATGACTGGACCATAGTTTAGTCGTCTACAACCAGCCAAACATTTCATCTCTCTGACACTGGAGACTGTGTGAAGGGTGTCCAACCAGTCTTTGCTCTGAGCCTGCGAATGCAAAAACATACTATTTAAAAAGGAGCAGAAACATTCTAATACATGAATGCATAATCATGAAAAAATGAACACCAAATCGTGAAAAAATAGATAGGATAATTTTTGGATTGAAGGATGGCGACTGGAAAACTAGAGAATTGCCTTTGTTTGGGTTTATTAAACAGTGTGGAAACTTAAGAGGTGTGTTTTTGATTTTACTTCTGTAGGACTGTTGGTCTGTTGCACGGTTTGCTCTTCATTCTCACAAGGCACAATAAAACAAAACAATAAAACCTGTAACGTAAATCTCTGCACGGAACACAGCCACAGCCCACACATGATTTGCCCATGGATCTGGAAAAATTTGATGAATGACGCATGGGCCTATATAGCCTACTGCAGTAGTAAGTCTCCTTAATTTCAAATCCTCTTCAGAAGCAGCCTATATACCAATTTTCCGATATAGAGGTTTTAAACAGTGTTGTATTCTTCTAGCTGTACAATTCCAAAAAAATAATCGTGATGTTTCCAAATTCCCGTTTTATCGATAAGCTTCTGCGGACTGCCTGCTCCACACATTTGCTTTTACACACACACACATTCCAGCGGTAGCAGGCGGAGTCATAGGGCAGGGCGGTTTGTGAATGAGCGAGGGCAGCAGCACGGTCCACAGAGCGCAGCGCGGAGCCCAACAGCGCGCACACGGCGAAGGAGAGCCGCACAAATGGAGCTCTTTACGGGAATTGGATCTTTACTTTTCATCTCTCTACTGATCAACGGCATTTTCATCACAATTCAGACCAATGAAGGTACATGTCTAATGTCTCAAACAACTGCTATAAACTTAAAAAAAAAACTTCATAGCTGTCAAGTCGAGCTATAGATATGCGTGCCACACGCGGAATGGGAAAAGTTTCTACCTAGGAACTTATGATTCTTGTGATTGTGTAACAGTTTAAACATATATATATATATATATATATATATATATATATATATATATATATATATATATATATATATATATATATATATATATATATATATATATATATATATATATATATATATATACATATATACATATATACATATATACATATATACATATATATACACACACACATGCATATATGTATATGTTCTTGTGCGTATAGACTGATTAGATTTCATAGCATGTCCCCAAATTTTATTTTAGGAGAGCATCAGGTGAAGTATTAACCCGTTTTTTTTTTGTTTTTTTTTTTATTGGAGCTGCATTTTTCAAACCTTTATATCTTTTTTTATTGACATTCCCGTTTGTATGGTTTTATCTTTAACGGTGGATTGGAGGCTACAACCTTGAAATGTCCAGATAACTTTGAGGAATCTAAACTTACTCCACTCACACTGATAAAGAAACTTTTTAAAAATGTTATATTATTTTAATAATTTTTTTTTTTGCACTTTTACTTTTACTCGCTTTACAATTTATGCTGATAAATGCATATTTATTTTTAAAGAGCACATAGTTAAATCTGTTCTTTTTTAGTTTGGTTTTTTTTGGGGTTTTTTTTTACATCATTTTATATAGACATTTTTATCCAACAAGCACACTCATAGGCTTTCTGTCATCATTATAAACTGGTCCTGATAAATTGGTCTCTTGTATTCACAGAGGTTCTCCTGGACATGCGGGCCACAGGAGTGGACCTGGGCTGGCTCACTTGGCCCTTAGACCAGGGAGACAAGCCGGGGGTGAGTACTGCTCCACACCATCTCCATGTGTCTTCTCCAGCTCACATGTGGAATGTGCCTGAGGGAAAGTGCATTGAAAAACGACATAGGAAAACTCTTGCCATGCAGAACACTGACCATTTGACTTGTGCGGTTAGCTCTGAGCTGCCTTTGAGCATACACTTGTCAGATCTCTGTAAATCTTGAAGCAGGGGCCCATACTATGGTAAGAGTAGTGGGGTCCTAGCAGAGCATGTCTAGGCTGCAGACAGACTAGCTGCAAGACCAGAGCTGGGAATACTTGTGGCTTCTTGTGGTTTCTTCAGAATTGTATGTTAGAGAGCAATTAACTTTTAAAGTTGCAGCATGTGGTACCTCTTTGGGATGGGAGGGGTTATAGATGTGGGCCAGTTACCTTTTTCCGTAACACACATGAAAATGACTGAAGAGATTCCACCATTTATTGCACCCAAATGCTGTGGTTCTTGCAGGCCCAGCTAAGGGGGCACATGTGTCTGCATCTGTGTTTTGTGGTTTCAGAGTAATTGACCAACTAAGTTCATGCAAATCCGCTGCTGATAGGCTTATTTTGCGTGAGTCAAAGGCATGTGTGGGCGTGTTGTTATGACTATCCCTACACAGTTTCACTCCTTGCATCACATTTTGACTTTTCGTTTCACTTTTTAAAATCCTTCATTACTTCAGTACAGGCCTGCCAGTAACATAATGCACATTTATCTAACTGCGAGCGTCATTAACATAACCTCGAAACGTATAAAAACCATCACCAGCTGGGTAATAGACGAGCTGGCCCTGCTGTACATCAGATTTATATGCAGCGCCACACACTCGGCCAACAGTGCACATTCCTTTAATTAACAGCACAGTGACTCCATGCAGAGAGTAAACCACAGCCCATGCCCTCGTGCAAGCCAGTTGTTCTTTAAGAGCCAGCCATACCTTAAAACATGCCTAAATAGACTAAAAATATGTCTGTGGAGGCTCTGGCATACATTGTTCCACTAAGCTGACAGTCTAACTTTTTAAAAAAGTGTTGTATCTTCATTAGTGCTTTGTATATTCTTTCCCATGCACATCCTTGAGGTTTATATTGTTACATTGCTGAAAAGTCATAAAGTGGGAGCTCCAAGTGTTGCAGAATGTATTGTTGTCAAAGGTAATTAATATTTGCAGGAAGCAATTAGAATTTCTTTATTTCTAGTTTCATATTACAGCGGTTAGACCCTCATGCTAGCCCCCGGGTATCCAGTCTGTTTTCTTTTTAGAGCAGAGCTTTTACACGATGATTACGTGTTCCCGAGGGGTCTATATTTGCTTCGCTAACATTGTGGCTTGTTTCTTGTTGCAGTGGGAAGTGGTGCAACGGACTCTAAATGGTTCCCAGTTCTACACATACTCAGTGTGCAATGTGGGAGAGCGTGAACAGGACAACTGGCTTCGAACCACCTTCATCCAGAGACGACCTTCGGCCTCACGGGTTTTTGTGGAGCTCCAGTTCATCGTAAGAGACTGCAACTCGTTTGATGGTGCATCATTGACCTGCAAAGAAACCTTCAATCTCTTTGCTTCTGAGGCGGATGCAGATGTCGGCACCACATTCAGAAAAGGACAATTTAAGAAAGTAGCCACTATTGCCCCAGATGAGATCACAAGCAAAAACGAACTACGTATCAACACTGAAACAAGAGTGGTGGAGAACCTGTCAAGGAAAGGTTTTTACTTAGCTTTTCAAGATATTGGAGCTTGTGTGGCTCTACTCTCAGTTCGAGTTTATTACAAGACGTGTCCAACTACGATCAAGAGTCTTGCATCTTTCCCAGAAACTGTGGCAGGAGGAGAGAATCAAGCTTTGAGAGAAGTCATAGGTGAATGCGTGGATAATGCTGTAAGCGAGGAGCAGCCTCGGATTTACTGCACCGTGGATGGTGAATGGGTTGTACCTGTTGGACAATGCCAGTGTAAACCTGGCTATGAAGAAGTCGGAAATGAGTGCAAAGGTAAGGAGGTTTTGTTATATATTGTGTTCTGTTTTTCTTTGAATCAGCTGGGGTGTGAGTCATGTGAACCAATAGCAGAAGTGTTCTTAAGTGACAATTTAGCATATCTCAGTTTTTGCCTTTATGCTAATTGCGGGGCTTGTAAAACAAGCCTGTGAAAGAGGGGGCATATCTATCATATGTGTTATTATCATTGTTGGGTGGAATTCTGCCTGTGGCTAACTCAGCTCCTCTGAAATGGAAGGAATGCTCAGGTATACTTGTACATGCCTCGACATCTTCCTTGACCTTGAACTGATACCTATAAACTCAGAAAATGTGAATGTCGTTTGAAATACAATTTTAATGTGTGCATGTTTGTTCAGGCCTGTAGCTTTTACAGTTACACCCTTTGTGCTATCAGAGCAGGTTTGAAGATTGACCAGAGGTGTTTGAAGGAAAGGCTAGGCTTACCTGGAGTTTATGATTAGTTTTCAGCTGTGACGTGAGGTGTAACCCTGAGGAATCGAATTTTTAGCTTTGAAGTTATATCTTATGGCATATTCTAGAAATTCTGTCAATATCTGCATGAATTGGATAATTTTATTTCTGAACACCAAAAATCCTAAAACCACTGCCTTTACACTATTATTCGTCCACTTACAAGAAGGAGCTTTTATGGATTATAAGGGTTATAACCCTGTCTTTCCTCAGTTTTCATTGCTCTGTGCAAGAAACACTGTCGAAATGAATTTATTGGACATTGTCTTAATATGGCTATAATCTCCACAACACATAGCCCATTGTTCACAATCCACTTTTTGGAATTACTCATTGAGCCAAAGGAATCCATTTACTTTATTAAAAACATTTTGAAGTAAAAATATATTACTTTCATAAAGTCTTGTTTTCTTTGGAACCAAGCCATGGCTGACTTAGAAACCACATATTCCAAAGGCAGTTTAATGAATGTCATGCCTCTGTGTAAGTTTTGTTGCGTCAGGTGCTCCCCTGTGCCCTCATTATCAGCTCTTCTCTTATCTGCTTGATACGAGTTTGCCGTGGAGTAGAACTATAACTCAGGCCTTTGTAGTGAGGCGTCTCTCTGTTTGTGGTGAATAGGAGGCCTTCATTGTTGTGGGATTGGTCGTCAAAGAGCTCTAGAGTGATCAAAGACGCTGGGGCTACTGTATTCTGATGGATTAGCATTTTCAAGAGTGTTGTGGGTGAGGGAAGGAGGAAGGAGGAAGGAGGAGGGGGCATGCTTACTCCATGTTCCCCTGTCTGAGGGATCATCACTCTCTGCTGCTGCTCCCAGCCTGGGCTTTTGGCCTGTATTGTATGACTGCTGCTGAGGATTTGACAGTGAACTGGAGCTTGCATGCAGAGACCTGTTGAGATCTGCTCTATGACTAAGTATCGCATGACTCCTCTTCTGCTTATTTTGATAGTATGAATATACTGAAAGGACTGGTTGAGACATCTTTAACTGGTGATAAACTCTTTGAAAGATATATCTAATGGTGTGTATTTCCGCTTGCTCAAGTTATTAGCAGGATTCACTGTGCCTCCCTTATAAATTAATAGTCATACATGAGTTTAATATCCGTGTAGAGAGGAGAATTACCACTTTTTATGCTTCATTTGAGAGAACAATATTGTGTTAAATGGGGTTGAAGAGCGTGGAAGACATTCAGCAAAGAATGTTTGAAGTTTATTAAAATTTTGGTATGTTATAACTGTTCTATTTGTAAAATTAAACTTTAGAGTCAATAAAACCTGACAAAAAAAGTTATAATTGTCAGTGAATTCCCTTCCTTGCCATTAGAACTTAAACCTTGAAAGTGGCTGTAAATCCACCAAAACCCCACCTGTAATTAGATATTTTTTCCTCTCCACTCAGTGTCAATTGATAAAAGCAATGAAGTTTTCTGTCACTGCATTGTAAATAGGGTATGATGGTGGGAAAGTGTCAGGTAGGATGATTACGGACCAGTCATGACAGAGGGGGGAAGAGATCCAGGAAGCGGGTAGTTGCAGTGCCAGATATAGTGTTTATGTGAGGGGAGCGCTTCCAAGAGAGAGAGGTGAGAAATGGAGAATGTAAAGGTAGCAGAACAATGAGTTGCTGTGTTGTCCCACCTCCGCCCCTTCTATCCACCCCGCTTGGTACATTCCTGATCAGTTTGCCGAGGAGGAGCCTTCCAACATTACTGCAGACCTGAGGAATTCCCAGAAGGGGAGAAAAGGTTGGGACCCAGCATCAAAATGAATAAACAGTGAGAAAACCCTACAATTGGTACAGTGAGAGGTCAGATAGTAACTCAGGCAGCTGTGTAGGAAATGTAACACACATTCATAGTTAATCATCCCCTGCCTTCTCTCCTCCAGTGTTTTAAACTCCACTTGAAAGTTTCCATGTTCTGCTGATGTACACTGTCTGCCCTTAGACTCCTCCACTCCTCAGAGACTTGTAAGATGTAAAAACTGTCAAAGAAGAGAATGCAGGGGTGCTACTTGGACATGACAAATGAGGTCCTGGTTGCGCCCATATAAGTTCTTTCAGAAATCCCCTAAAAGTCCTTCTATTCCATATGCTAACGCTACCCATGATTAACATAAAGTAAAAGGGTAGTGAATTACAATGTTTGATATCATGAAAGAATAATAGGCTACATGAAGAAGAATAGAAATAAACCGCCAACATGTTTAGGCTACATCCATCAAGAAAACTAACTAAAGTAAAGAATTGGGCGCTTATATTTATTTGCTAACTTATACTTTTGCCTGTATAATGTACCCACTTTTAATAACATTTAGAGCTTCAAGTTTTGGTACTAGCAGGCTTCCCTAGGTAGCCTACCAACATTTAAAAGTTACGCTTGAAGTCCTATGTCTATGTAGCCTAAATGCGGCGATTGAGACACTTTCTAATGTTTTCTACCTTCTCACTCACAGTAGGCACACTTTAAAGTCTCAACTCACCCCAAAACTGATCCATGATAACATAGCCTTTTATATGTAAACTTGGCATAAAAACACCTTGTTCCATTAGCACCATTACATAATTTATTGTTGGCAAATGGAGAATAAAAGATACAGTTATAAAAGATATCTATAGAATTAGAATTAAATGTATAAATAATCACGTGTTCCAATGTGAGTGTTACTGTGTGACTGTTCCATCAGCGTCTGTACTGTCAGTAAAACCTCCCATCTGCATTGCCTTATTTTAGCAGGATTTGTCTATACATTTGCTGTGTGGTTTGCGTAGGTGGTGTGTGACGAACACTGTGTGGTTGTCCCCGCTCATGCTAACTACAGGGTCCTGTTTTGGACAAACCATCTTCAAAGCTAACACATCACTTCCTGTAGCTTGTGGACTTACAGAAGGATAGGAGCGGCTGTGTAAGCGTCTCTAAATCACGTCCTCACAAGAGATAAGGCGGAGAGTATTTATTAACATACCATTCCACTTGGAAAGGTTTATAGATGAGGCCGGATATAGTGTTTGCTCATTGTTAAAGTCAAACATAGATACCTTTTAAAAGTGTCCCCAAATTGTTCTTATAATACAGGGTTAAGTTGTTTCCCAGAATTAAAGGAAACCTATAGTCTAAGTATGTAAATATAGGAAGCCGGTTTCCGTTGTTCCAGTTGGCCCCTGATCCCAACCACAGTGGCGTGATTTAATCCCCATTCATAAGTAAATGAACATTCCTCATTTATATTCCGGAAAAAAAATCCAAACTTGATTTTTTTTTAGCACAAAAGTGGTTGGTTTTAACGTCGTGGCTTTAACCCTGTGACTCACTGTTGACATTGAGACAGTTTGGTCCAGTGCCTTACGCCCTTTCCCCGGCTGTAATCCCGCCACCACAATGGACCTGGGGCAGCCGCAACCGCTCCCCAAGCCTCAAAACCAGCCCCATGTGCGCAAACTAATCCCCGTCATGGTTTCCACGCGGATTTTCAAAGGGATGCACAATACACAATGTTTAGCTAGCTCAGGGCACTTGAGAGGCCCAAAGTGAAGTGAATTTCTGGTTTGGACTGGTCTAATGCCATTTTGACGGAGTAAAGACAGGCTTTAGGATAACTCATAACAGACATAGAGTTATGGTGGCGACAAGAATGGTTTAACTGTGAATTGTAATTAACATGAAATTTATATAATGCAGAGCAAAAAGAACTGTCTTTTTTCTGACAAGTGCTGTGGTTGCAATTAGATTTGTGATTTAGCTTTATAGAATAGGATTCCGTTCAAATTGCACATTGTAAACTACTCCAAGAGCTTTAACATCCAAAAGAAGACTAAAATATGGACAGATAAACCAATATGAGAATCCATTTGTTTGTAGAGGTCATTGACATATTGCTTGGTATAAACGATTTCATGGGTAGCCTCTCCCTATTTCTGCACATTAAAGTACTTCACTATTGTCTTGGTATCATAGTTACTAAGAAACATTGGAGAAGGTGATGACAGGGGAAGTATTCCTAAAATCTGACAGTGTAGTGTAGGAGTGATCATCCAAGTCTGTGTTTGTGAACCTGGCTCGACACATCGGATCCTTGGAATTCCAGTAAGGCAGCCTCTAAAGTGCCAACGTCTTTCCTGTATTAGCCTCTGTCTCCTGCCTATCCATCCCTGTCTTTCCGTCCTTGTCCTCACACGATGTAACAGTAGTCCTCTGCCTGTTTGCTGCGGCTAGTGATCTGCATGCCTAGTAATTGACTTGGGTGTGTGTGCTCCTAAAACTAACTCTAACCACTGCCTGCGTTTTTCCTTTGTGCTGTGTCTCTCCCTATATTTTAGTTGATGCATCTTGCCATGTCTTTATTTGAAATCTTATTGGAAATCCACCGCTGTCACCGCTTCACAATAGTTTACACAAAAAGGTATGAGCCATCCCAAGTTCAACAAACAGACTTATGTTGGTTTCTTGTTGTGATGACTGATGGAGCTGCTGTTATTTTTGGCTGAGCGCAGGTCCCCTTTCACACGGTCCCGCTGGGACACTTGAAACTATTGTGTACAGCCTACATCATATTTATACCACAAGTACCAAGGGTAAACAAAAGTGAAGAGTGGCCAAGCTGCATTCTAGGGCACTATTGGAATTGTGTTGAGTATACAGCTGTGTACAAATTTCAAAGTTGATAAAAATTGCAATAATTAAGCCTATAATTATATGTTACAAATTTGATTGTGACCTAAATTTGCACAGTAGGTCTAGATTTATCTCATCATGTTAAAGATGCTCTATGTCTCTGCTACCTGCCTGTCTTCATTGATGTGCAATTTCTTTTCCTAGATAAGAATAAAATAATTAATGTTGCATTTATTAAATTACAGCAGGTTTTAAGGCTAAAATATACCTTTAAATAAATGCCTTCTTACGGTGAGCAGGGTCGCCTCTCCACCCATCTCATCTGTAACTTCGTCTGATCGTGTCACTTGCTTGTCTCCATTGGAGGCAAAGAAATAACATCTCCATAGGTGATCAGGTGTCAGACCCTCTACCATAGTTCTCCTTTAAATGTATAGCTTTTGCCAAATTAAATGGTTAACTGAATGGTTTATATTTTTTGCAATAAATACTTTCTCCTCATAACATGTATGTATTGTCTGGGTCTAAGGAGTACATTGAAGACTGAAGTTCCCCTACTGCTGTTGTGGCTTCTGCAGATTATTCAGTTATAACTAACATAAGTAGTTGATTGAATAATTAACCTAAGTATGTGGTTGTTCACACAAATACAGAATACATCTACTGTTCAGTGTGGATTACAACTTGCCAAATAGGCGTCAAAATTGAATGGAATGCTGTTGTAATTACTTCCATAGTTTTTGAATGTTTTATTCACAGCACATGCTTCCGATAATTCTGTTCTACTGACTGAACAATTATAATGGGTTTGTGCCTGCTAGCATCTTGTTCATCTTTAAAGAGCTAAACCTAAACTCTTATCTAACCGAAGTATAGACTGGCAAGCACAGGTCTGATTTAGGCAGCTGAGGATTTCACATAATGGAATCATCTCACTCTAAGGGGATAATACGCACTGTCAAATTTTCTGCTCCACTGACTTTCCGCGACGCTTGATCCCAGCAGATTAGGGCATTTAAAGTGAGCCGTGATTGTGTGAGTTGGGCTGTTTCTTTCTTTCTCTTGGTGAGTTTGATGTGGTGCTGGAGGGGGCTGCTTGTACACTTGGAGTCATGCACTGTCATGTCGCTTGCAGTTAACACATAACATTACTGTGAAGGAGATGACAGGAAATGTATAGCAACAGTTACCTCTCATGCCATCTTTGAGTTCAGCATAAATCTTAGGGGTTGGGAAAGTGTCATCGGTGGAGGGGGAGAGACTTTGATCTGCTAAAGAAGAGGATATTCATCTTGATCGCTCATATTTCATGTCTCAAGAGAAGGGTTTATGAAGTCATGTTCGAAAACTGACATGTTAATGCTGCAGATTCTTTTATCACGAGTTTTAGAGATTAAGAATAAATTAATTTTGTTTCTTGTAGGTAAAAATAAAGTATTTAAGTAAAAATTACCCTTTTTTCCCAAATCAATAATAATGAAAATAAATAAAAAATCATCACAAAATACATGTGTTTTAGGTATGTGTATCAATCACAGCTGTTCTAGCTACTACTTTGTGTTGCCATTTACCAAGAGACCTTTCTCAAATCATTTTAAATATTGTAGATAGTGACCTTTATCTGGCATGGGTGTTATTTTTGGGATTATTTGGGATATTTGGGATTTTTATTTTAACTCTGCAGTATCTGGGCATATGGTTTACTTTTCACCTTCTTACATCATAAAAAAGGGTCTCTGGAGATGTTGAAAAATGTTATAAAGCACGATATCAAAACATAAAAAAAAAAGCTTTAAGCCATGTTAAAATATTGTTACCTCATCAAAAATACACCTGTATTTGTGTTTTGTTTCATTCATGCATGTTTGAGTAACCCTTTATTATTGATTTCTAAAGCTCAAAATGCTTGGTGACATGAAGCAGTAGTTTTCAAGTTAAAAGCTTAACAGCTAACCTTTTACCTTTTGTTCAAATGAGATTGGCAATTCCAGGGCTGAAATCATTCAAATGATTCTATTGAAGGTGTATAGAGTTTAAAAACACAGTGGAACACTTCCTGTATTGTTTGAGAGAAGAACTCACCCTAAATATGCAGTGTTTGTGTGTTAAACATGTGTGAATAAAAAACACAAATCCAGGTATGTTTTTGACGAGGAAACAACATTAATACATAGATTAGAAAATAGCACAATATGTGCCCTTTAATAAACGTACCATTTGATTAGCTGCTAGTCCATTTAGCTGCAGAAATCCACTTTTATCCTCGTTCTAAAGTTTTGTAAATCTTGTAAAAGGCTCAGGCTTTCTTCTACAATTGACACTATGTACATCCCGGTGCGCAACAATAATCTGCTAAAGAAGATTCCAAAATCTCTGACACTCCGATAAAGTTTGTTAATTGTGGCTGAGACTCTCTACCTCAACTATTGCCAGTATTGGGTTTGGAGGTGCATGCTAGGATTGTGTTTTAACAACTGCAAGAGCTCTATAGTGTTTGCTACTGAAGATGTTAAAATATTTTCAGTACTTTATGGTTTACGAGTGTTAGTGGAGGAGACTGCTAGACAACTATAATTACAAGTACAATCAATTCTAGCTTTTCTTTTGTCACTAGATTACCGCCGTGGATTTGCATAAGCCTTACTCTTTACTACTCTCAAATGATGGTACTTTTGGATCACCATTAACCAACATGGGGCTTGGACTAATTCCAGCCTCTCTCCCTGTGGCCACGAGATATGTTTAAAACTGCTGACTGTCCACATCTGTTGTCAGTGGGAATGCACCAGTTCCCATTATAGACCCGGGTCAAAGCACTTTAAAAAGCCAACTTTTAAAACTTCATGAGAACTCTCTATTTGTTCAGCGCGTTATATCCTGCTTTATTGTCCTCAACCTCTGACCTCTTTCTTCAACATGACGATTAGTTTTGAGTGAAGCAACTTTGGACTCCTGCTCTTTCACAGCTAATTACTACGAGCTACAACGTGGTGTCATTCAGTGAACAGCCCGAGATGGGGCTTGTGTCGACTTATGTCAGGCTTACTCTATATTAGAGGTGGGAGATATATTGAAAAAAAACAATTGATATGATAATTTTTGTGGTTATTTCTACTCACTCTTGGTGTGAACCTCAACTAAGACATTTGCCAGCACATAGCTCAGTTAATAGAGCGATTGTCCACTGATCCAAAGGTTGCTGGCGTGATCTCAACACTGGGATGCGATTGCTGTCGTTGAGCACTTGGGCAAGAGCACTTTGCATTGCACTATTTCATTTACAACATTTGACTTCATATAGCTGGTCACTACTGCAAGAATATCAGTGTGAAATGTCTATCAAAGAAACAACTGTTTGGAATTGTCATAAAATCATGATGTTTCTTCTTACAATAATAACAAACAAAAATTTTGACCCTGTGTCCTTAGTGCCAACAGGCCAGGCTTAAGTGTACATTTGATTATCTCATTAAACAGAGCTGTGTCCAGAGGGCCTCAGCCTTATAAAGGATCCAGAGTGCACTGCAATGGAGGGGACAGTGACATTCCTGACCCTAAATGTGTGTGAGTGCGGAGAATGTGAGCTGTTGCATTGTATTGTATGACTGTTGTGTGAGATCAGCACTTTCCTTCCCTTCTGTGTGCAGCGCTAACAGGCCCAGCGGAAACCGGAGGTCACCTAATCCCCCAGTGACTGCCGACCCCGCGGCTCGGGTCCTTCCATTGTGGGGCCTCACTCAGCCACTTTTCACTCTACTGCCCTACCGGCGTGACAGTTTGTTTATTGATGCTTTTGGCCCCAGTTTTGTCCTTCCTCTGTATGAAAGCAGGAAGCAGACAGTTCAGTGTGACCTGTGGACCTGGAAGTGAAATGGTGTTGTGTTTTACGCCAGGTCGTCTGGACTGGGTCTGCTTCAAGGTGCCTAAAGGCTAAAGGGGCTGCCTACAGCTCTACTGTACTTCATCATTCTTAGCAATATGGGCCATTACAATTAGAATCAGAATCAGACATGCCTTTAAATGGCTTAGTTGAGGCTTAAGTGCCAGACAAAGGTAAAAAGGCTGTAAAATGACCAATTACTAACTAAAGTTTAGAAATATCACTTAATACCCTTATTTTGAAATGTACTACATTTTTAAATAAAATTTGTTGATTTGGCTGTTTTTGCAGCATATTTTGTATTATAAAAATATTTTTAAAAATCAACATTCATAATATTTTGAATATTGCCCAGCTCCATCTACTACACATGTAATTTTACATTACAAAGATCGCATTTTATGCATTATTCAAATTTTTATTTCCTGCATTCTTATGGAAATACCTTGCAGCCTTAGTTTGCAACAATGTATTTTCAAAGTCTACATTCCAAAAGATGGAGTTGATTGCCCTGATAGCTCTGTTATGTCGGAAAGTCCCATAAAATAGACAGTTAGCAAATGAGTCCATAAAGTCTGACATTAGTCATTTTATGCTACATTATTCTGAGTATGTGGTGTTATATTTGGACTGACAGACATATTTTGGGTGCATGAGAAAACAGTGGTGCCCCATCCAATCACAACAAGGATGAAGATAAAAAATTCAACTGTGGTCTTGTTGTAAAATTCATGTCTGTGGTTGATACAAGACAGACGGGAATCCGGTCACATTCTTTAGATCCATTTGAAAAGTGGTCTTAAGAGTTGTCTGCTGCGCGAGACAGATCTGCAGCACTAAAGCACAAGTGTCAGTGTGATGGTTCCTCCGAGCGCCTGCTTCCCCTCACAACCTGTTGGACATGTTTTATTATGTACCTTGAGCCCACATTTCACAGCCTAGCCCCCCTCCCCACACCACACGTGGACACAGCCGGTCAGAGGAGAAAGCCCATGCAGGAATTTATTGTGTTTGTTAACAGCCCCAGATGAAAGTCTGAGTGCAATTGTAAAACAGATGTAATGCCCTTACAGCTGCTCCATTGCTCTGCTAATCCCCAGCCTAACGTCCCACACTTCCCCAGTCTCTGCTCCCCTCCCCAACACGGACTGGCCCAAAACCATCACCTCCACCAGGCATACAGGCTCAGGTTACTGACTCACCTCCCCCATCAGAGACCCCCATTGTTTCAGTACTAACTTGCCCCACCAAAATGCTAATGACAAGTTGTCAGTCTGCATACAAACAATGTGACATGACATATTGCAATTATGGCCCTGGTCAAGTCCGGAATGAAAATAAAGTGAGGATGTAGGGGGCTGGGACGCTGTTCTCTTATAGACCCATTTGGGTAAAAGTAACTTTGTCCAGATGCCCGGGTTTATTGGCTGCAGTACAGGTTCACAAACAACTGGTTACCATGATTTAGACTTTCGTGTAATTACTTTGGCCAATCACACGTTTGCTTGTGTTCAAATATGCATGTGTTCCATTGGTTGTTGTGATTATGAGTTTGTTAATCCTCAAAGAAAAATGTGCAGAGAACCGCTTTTGGCTATGTTTCACACTAATTAGAATTTAATTAAATGTTGCAATATTAATATTTACATTGCAGCAGTGTCCAAATAATTTATTTATTATCACAGTTTCACATAACAGGAAGTGTGAGAGCAAACAGAATTAGGTTAGTGCAACAAGTAAGCTCACATATTTGTTGACCAACTGGTCCATCAGCACAGCCCAAGCTGTCTTTCTCTGTACAACTATTGAACTTGGAAATGCTTTTATCTTTACCAATCTCTCACCCATGAGTGTTGTACAGATGTTTCACATGTTGTATGCATGCACATGCTCTGAGGTAGCTGTGAACTATGTCCTAATTCCTGTCTGTTGTAATTGTATTGTGACAGAGCATATAAATCTAGTAAATCTTTGTTTGACAAAGTCATGTATTTATAAACGTTTGTTAACCACATTCTGTTGTAGTGACCACTCAGTTCCCCCTCACCTCTCCTCTGAACATGTGTTTATTTGAGTTGGCCAGCAGATCCCTGTAAGCCATGCAGCATTTAATTCAATAGTGGCCTGAGGCAGACGTGACCTCCCTGCTTTTAAAAGCCCAGCACACAGATCCATTGTGGGGGCCCCATAGCACTTACCTCTGTAGGGCTGAAGGCCCTCTGGGTTGCTCAGCCTCCATGTTACCCACTCATCCATCTATCCCAGCACACATTCATCACTATCACCATCCCATCCATCTTAACCTGCACTGACAAATCTGGGGGGCCCTCAGGGGCCACTCCAGAGCCACTGTGCCCCTCCACGTTCATGCCCCTGCACTCAGTCTTAATAAACAAACACAGAGCCACTCCAGTCATGGGCCCCTAAATGACAAACAGAACAGGAAAGGAAACAGTGAGTCAGATGTTTCAGCTCAGGAGACGTGTGGTATGAGAGTGGTGGCTTCATAAGCCGTCACTGTTCACACTGACACATGAGCTACTCACAAGCACTCGCAGCACTCACCAGTGCCCGCTCCAGTGAACCACAGGTAATCTATCCCAAACATTTGACTGTCACCATCAACATTTAACCTTATCTGTTCAGATGAGACAAGCACTAAATCAACAGTAAAAGTAAGAATGGTCTTACACTTCATAAGATCAGGCAAATTTGCAAGTATATACTGTATGCATGTAATACTGGTATGCCTGGTTACCAAAATCACCATTACTAGACCATGTTTTTTGCCTATTAATGAGTTAAAACAATGATTGCACAAAGTAACAGACTACATATTATTTTGCATCTCACAGCCCTAGTATTGTCAGCCTCCTGCCACACTATCACAGTGTCGTCTTGTCTCAGGGCCAAGCTTGAGCTTCCGTGCTTTGATTGGCCGAGCTCGGAAGGAAGTGCTGCGTCAGCCTTACACTTCCTGCTTCCTGTTGTGGAACAGCAGTCCCAAATTTAAAACTACCTTTTGTGTGTCAAACCTGGAAGTTTATCGAGGAATTGCACTGTTGAATGTTCACTCACAGTCATTTTGCGGACTCCTTTATACTGAGCTTATACTGACGACTGTAAAAACAGGGATTCTTTAGCATAATGTGAAAGCTGTATGTTCCACAATAATAGTAACAAGGACAAAGGTTATGCTTATTTGTTGAGTTGTTTGCAACATAAAAAGTGTGTTTAGGTTATTATCGTTTTTTCTTTTAGGGTTTAACCATGATGTATCGCTGTACCTGCTTACAGATGCACTATATAACATTTCTGGTGGAGGGTACGCTACTTGCTTGTCTCCATGGAGATGTTATCTTGCTGACATGTTTCTACAGTATGCCTTTGAAATTACCCATCTGGTTGGATAGGTGTCCCAACTTACATTAAAAATGCTTGTATTTCAGTGTATATTCTTAGCAATCAAAACCCCTGTAATTGAATAAACGCAGATTTATCGGTTTAATGCCAAACTGTGGAATATTCCAGACAAAAGTGATAACATTTCCATGGAGGTAGGCAGGTGACATCCCCTCCTCCAGATAACTTACATAGTGTACCTTTAAAATGCTAACTATATGAGTTTTATAGGACATTTGATTTGAAGAATAAGTAATGCCCCGGGGGTCTCTGTTCAATAAGTAAGATTACAAGTTCTTGATTGGTAAAGCTTCTTCAGATAAATACTGTTCCACCATTTCTTCTATTCCTTGTGTTAGAATGCTGTTGTCTTGTGTGAGCGACTGTGCCTGTGTCCTTATGGTGGTGTGCACAGGAATGTGCTCTGATTATAGAGGCAGTTCTGGGGTTCAGGCTGTAGTGCGCCGCAGCCCAGTGCTCCTGTCTTCTGCTGCCATGTGGCTATTCCCAAACACTGCCTGCCTGTGTGTTTTTCCTGTCAGCATTTGAATGGCGTGGCATTCTGAAGGCCCACTGGTCAGCTATGAATGGTCAAACTAATGGGTGAGTTGGGCGCCTTTCTGGTGAGCTGAGGAGGAGAGAAGGGAGGGAAAGAATTCAGGGAGTAGGAGCAGTGGGAGCAGGCAGGAGTAGCGTTGGAGTGGGGTAAGAGGTGGCAGCTGTCGCCCCTCCTCAATGGTGGAGTGGGGCAGGCGTCTTTTTCTCTCTTCCCTCAGCAGGATACAGTATACCTCTGTTCTCCTGCCCCTCCTGTCCCACCTCTCTGTGCTGTCCCGGGGCTGTTAATGAGTAGCAGCGGCTGTGTGGGGGTAACAGCTGTCTCTCTCCACAGTGCTGAGGTGAATGCAAGTGTAAGTGTGCACACTATTGTGATGTGGGACTGATATTGTGAGTAATGGGTGTTTATAACAATGCTACGCTCTGGGCCTTTAACTGGATATGGATAAATGGGCTAATCAGCAGCTCATCGGTGAGATGCAGTGAAGCTCAAATACAGAAAACAGATGTGTGAGCACTCACAAGCTCTCTTATTCAAATAGGACATACCTCACTCAAATGAATACGTAGATCATTGTTGGAATCTACAAGGTAGTCTAGAGCAGTGGTCCCCAACCTTTTTTGCACCATGGACCGGAACAATGTAGGTTTTATTTTCACGGACCGGCCATCTATGCGTGGCAGATAAATGTGGCAAAAATAAGTTAAGTGCATAAAAAATACAACTCACCAAACCGCTGCATCAGTGTGAGCCCTGCACTTGTTGCTTCCTTCCTTCTCTAAATCTTATCTTTTAATCCCAGGTGCTTAGTCTCCATGTGCCAAAGCAGTTTTGAAGGTTTCATTGCCTCATTTGCTTTTCCCGCATATTATGCAGAGTGGACTCTGCATGTGAGTCACCTGAAGCGACAAACCCATATTTTAAGTAGGACTCCTGGTATTGTCTGTTAAATTGATCTTTCTTTTTCTTGGAGATCGTAGTCTCCTCTTCTGGCTCCTCAGTTGGCCTTTTCCCCTTTGTTAAAAAACTCTCCAAAGACTTTTGTTTTTGGCTCATTTTCACTCGTTTGTGACTATTTTTGTGCGTCATGTCTGATGTGTTATACGTGATACGTCATTGCGGAGACAAGAGCAGATCTATCACAGATATAATAAACTTGCCACTACATCAAACAGATGTCTGTGGCGATTTCCTATCAGGATTTTCATTATATATCTACTGCTAAACCTTTCCTGCTTCGGTCCCTTGACCGTGGTCGGGAGACACAGGGGAGATCCGTCTTCTCCAGGGCCGAAGGGTCACTCTTCCTCCAGGGTTTAACTCCCTGTTCTTAACCTCAAAGTTGTTTCAAGTGTGGTGCGAGCTCAAAGACCCCAGTCTGTTGCTCAAGAGTTGGTGGCTTTATTATCTGTACTGCACTGTAATCACGCATCACTTCTGCTCTAACTTACACACTGTCTTTTTCCAAGTGCATCTGAAGACTCTCACACTCGCCGCTTCTCCGCGGGTTGAACCACACCATGCGCCACATGAACGGGCACGTCACCTCTCACTCACGCTCAGGCACCACACTAGCACATAGAAGCTAGACACACAACACTACGGACGAGTTTATTAGCGCGTCATGAGGGACGGGCGAACGTTACGTCGGAGAAGATGCGGTTGCTGATAAACTATTTATTGTTTTTGTGCGGCCCGGTAGCAAATGCGTCATGGCCCGGTACCGGGCCCCAGCCCGGTGGTTGGGGACCACTGGTCTAGAGGTTAACTAGTAATCTAATGGGGAGTTTTAGGTGAAGAAAATCTGTCTTTTTCCTGGAATCTGATATTTTTTTATTTGTCTAATGATTGATAGAAGACAAGTTATGTAATGGGAAGGAAAATACTGCTTGTTTTGTTAAATCAAGCGCATTGCAAAATTATCACATTGAAATTAGTGGTAGCCAATTTGTGTTTGAAATGCATAATTGTAATTAGAGGCACAAAATACCCCCAAAAATGTGTTACTATTTTCTTAAAACCAGATCTCTATTTTGATTTAATCACAATTCTTGTACATTACCAACTTTGTATGGCCCACTTGTTCACTGCCCACTTGTCATTCACTGAGTAGATGAAGAAGGCTGAACAATGAGAGGATTTGAGGGAAAATGTTTGAACACAGACTAACTTTAAACAGAAAACCTTAAAATCTCAAAATTAATTCAAAAATGATACCTCAAGCTGTATACACCTTCTGGATTCAGCTAGGCAGCATCACCCAAGTATACATTCTTAATCAACTATTATGCACAGTTTACCCTGAAACTTGTACAGCCACCTCTCTTCTCATCACGGAGCAGAGCATCTAACCATCTCATGTGAACCTCTCCAAGTGTGGCAACCCCAGTCTGTCTGAGCGAATATGATAGGCCTGCTCCTCGTCCTTGGCTGTCTCTGCTGTGCCGCTGGAATCTGACATCTAATCTATTGTTTGTCTTTGACTTTATGTTACATGGATTCTCCCTGACTGTTGCTATCACTATGTAGACAGGGATCTCATAAATAATGTCTCGCCTAGTACCAGCATCAGTAGCTTTCAAAATCAATTCCACATTTTGTTAAAAGATTATGTGGAACGATATTTCAGACAGAATGGTCGACCCCACCCACAGTATGAACATGAGTATTTCACTAAAAACACCCACAATTAAATAACTGCGAGATCAGTCAGGATAATGCCATAAGACATAAAATAGTTTAGTACAAATGATACAACACTTTTCTGTTATCAAAAGTACATTGTGAGTTTGGACCCAGAGTTTGGAGTTTGGAGAATAGTTGCAGTTTGTTATGAAGAGTACCGATGACACAAACAGTTCTTGCATGTAAAGACTTACAAACTACAAATGTTGAAATGATAAATTCAGCTTATTCATAGCCATCTCATGACTAAGACCTAGAAGTCATATCCTGCATAAGCCATTCTAACAGTTTGCTTTGCCACTGTTTAGTGTTACTTTCACTATTTCTTTGCCAAGTTTTTTTTTCTTGGTGCACCTCATTTACACGTCCACTTTCTCTGGCTGGTGTTGGGCTGTTTAGTGCTGAAGGTGATGATAGGAAACTAACAAGTGTGTGTGTGTTGCATGTGAGCAGAGTGCCTTGACAGAGGGACATGGACAGGTGAGCAGGCCCTTGTCCATAGCTCTGAAGAACGGTTGCAAGATTAATTGCAATCGATATCACAATTTCAAATTACTATCATTTCCTCCATAAACATGAACATATCTTGTCTTACTCTGGACAATACTGCCAACTTTTAGATCTGTACAAACATGTTCTGAAATGTGATTCTTGTCATTCTTTTAGTCTGTTCTTCTGGATGACTTTAAATGTTGTTTAAACTTTAAGCAGACTCCTTTTATTAAAAAAATTGCAACGTTTGTCCAAAAAAAAAAAAAAAAAAAAAATTAAAGCGGGACTAAACACAACCATATTTCAAATAAACTGCTAAACCAGGCAGTACGTGGACTAAAGAAGAGAAGCGAGGGAGGAGGGGGGACAGGGTCTGGACCTCTGATTGGTCTGTTTCAGCCTCCGGCCCTGCAGCCAGGTGTTTATAATCATACACACCTGGCTGTAATCAGGCAGCCCTGCATGATATCACATAGTACTTGAAATTGCAGAGGCCACTGAAGGCAAGACAAACTTTGAGTTGGACATCTTTCATCAGAAAGATGCAGATTTGCCTAATTTGCACAAAAATGACTACAAACAGTAGATAATGCTATTAAAATACCAAGTACACAGTTAAGCAAAAAAGTGGATTTAGTGTTTAAAAAAAATAAATCTAAATTGTGCATTGCTCGTTGTGCATTGCATGTTTTCTGAATGCCTTGGTGGAGGGACATGAACAGGTGACCAACTGGACCCTAATCCCTAGTCCTTGAGTGGTCTTGGGACATGTCTGTATACGCAGTGAACACAGGAGTACATGTGAGGGTGTGAGCCCTTCTTGAGCAGGGCCTCTGCTCTTTCTCACTCTGCAGGGAGGCTCTCACACAGATTTCACACTGTATTAAGTTCATATTTCAGCATGGCCGCTCACAGCTGGACGCACTACCTGCACCTCTTTATTTTGAGCTGAGCCTGTGAAGCCAGTGTCATCTTAGCTAAGTGATAGAGTTTCAAAAGTCTGCATGAGGGCCCCCAAAGGAAAGAATGACCTCAGCTTTATTTTTGTCTTGTACTGCCCTTCTTGTCCATTATGTATTAGTGTTGTCACAGTGCTAAAATCTCAAACTTGATTTCGATACTAAGGAATAGACTCAATACTCAATACCACAATGACAATTAAAAAAAACAAAACATTTATTTAGACAACAGAATGTCATTTTCAACATTTCATACTAGTACTTTCTTTTATATTACCATGAGGTCTGCGTAATCCCGTAGTTGTCATGGCAGGTTTCATATTGGTTCAAGGCTGTATACTTGTCTATGTGTCTTATACTTGTTCTGATACAGCTCAAGATCATTCTAAAGCTATTCAGGAAAGGTTCATTTCTGTCCTATGAATGTGACGTTTCAGTATTGATACCTGCTCAAATGACTGTCTAGTTTCAATGTTAGTTTTAGAGCTGATTATTATCTGATACTTTTGGCAACCCTAATATGTATTGCTTGTGTCTCAAGCATCAAGTAAGATCCAATTAATATCACATTTGCAGACAATTTTCACTACTTACTACTATAAATTGTTTCTTAGAAGTTTTAAATAATCAAATTGAATTGAATATGGCCTCTACCAGCATGTTTTGAAATGCGCTACATGTATTAGTTTTAGTCCTCTCTCTTGTTAATGTTCCTGAGTGTATTTAAAACTAGGAGTTCACAAATCCAGCTTTTTCAGTTCCAATGCCAATTTTGTTACTGTAACATTCTGCCGATACCCGATGTCAACCAATACCGGTGCAGAGATGGAAAACCACGTTTATTTCCTTCATACAAAAATAAAATAAAAACAAAAAACAGATCCAAATGTGCTTTGTAGCTGTTTTTTTTTTTTTTTTTTTTTTTTTTAATCTCTCAAGTAACTACAGAACTGCTTAGTGTAAATAAAAGTTCAAACATTATGAAACTTTATGGGCTGACTATGACCAGTGAATTGTCTTATTACATCAATATATGTGTCTAATCAGAATATCGTCTGAAACTATATTTGAAAGCCAGTATCTGATCCAGGAATTTTTCAGTAATGGCACAGATATTCAATACCAGTATGGTTTTGGTGCATCCCTATTTAAAAATAGCACTCAGAACAGAAATATTTTTTCAGCTGTTCGGTGAAGAAATTCTTATTTTTGGACATTTCCACTGTTTGATTTTTACTCATCTTGTAAAACAAAGTATATACAAAATACAATTGGTATAAAATCAGCATGGTACTGTAGTTTTAATGTTTTAATTTTAATGGCTTTTAATAACTAGAGCAATTTGACAAGTTGATTCCACAAAGTCATCATAGCCATTAATCATTCTTTTCATTAATTCTGTTTTTATTCTCTTTTAATAATAAGACTGATCTCTCCCATTCATGCTGAAGTTGATGGGTGTGGGACTTAGGGTAGTAGGTTAAAGTACAATTGAATACAGTGAATGCAGTACAAATAATCCAAAAGAGAACAGGATACACTATTGACACACAGAATAAACTCCCTTTTGAAATATTGATTTTCAAAAACAATGTTATTACTGCTCAGCTTGGTGAATATAATAGTTTTGAATAGGAGGGATTCAGACAGTGACTATAGGGTTAAAGGCCAAGGACAAACGTCAGAATTAAACATTAACCCAATGCAATATATTGTGTAAACTTTTAAAGCTTCAGTGTTGTTACCTTAAAACTGTTGTTGCAGAATATTCTACAGTGATTTTGTGCTATGCCAAATGCTGTAGGAGTAGAAGTAGAGGAGTATATTTTCTGAGGCCTGACTGGGAGTGGAGGAATGCAGGACGACTGGTTGTGTTTGTTGAGACAGACAGCAGAGGAGCAGCAGGGTTGATAAGTTCGTGAAGGAGTGGCAGGAAGGCGCTCCAGTGAGAAGAATCAACATAGCAGAGTACCTCACGTGGCCCTCCATAACCTGTCCCTTCTGTGTCCTACATCTGATGTGGAGGATGTCTTTTAGCTGTCACCTGCTCATGCAAATATCCTGTGTGTGTTTTCAGAATGTCCACAAGGCTTCTTCAAACCAACTGCATCTGGGGATAAGTGCCAGCCGTGTCCCGCCAACACCGAGAAGCAAGGGACAGGAGCAGCCACCTGCCCCTGTCTCGAGGGCTTCTACAGGGCACCCACCGACTCAGAGATGGACCCCTGCTCAGGTGAACCCCTGTCTAGAAATATTGCATTTTAAGGCACATAACTGTCACTATTTTATATAGCACATCACAGTCCCAAAAATGGTAGTGTAAAACATAATTAATCGGTGTTATTAAAACTGTATGAAATGGGTGTGGGCATGTATATTGATTATATTATATAGTTTCAGTATTACAAACTGCCTTTCTACCAGCAGTATTTGGACTGAACTCCAGGTGTGGAGTTGCACTTTGGTCTAACTTCTCGTAATTGTCTCTCTGGCCAGGCCTCCCCTCAGCACCACGGGACCTTGTGGCCAGTACCACCCAGTTGTCTGCCGGGAAGCTGCTGCTGTCCTGGAGCCCCCCCGAGGACACTGGGGGGCGCTCTGACATCACCTACAGTGTGGAGTGCCAGCGCTGTGACGGGCTTGTGTGCCAGCCCTGTGGAGAGAAGATCCGCTATGATCCAGCCAGTACAGGGCTGACCGACACCCGCGTGTCTGTGAGCGAGCTGGACGCACACCTCAACTACACCTTCAGTGTGGAGGCTCATAGTGGTGTGTCTGTGTACGCACAGCAGCTGCCCTCCACCTCTGCCCTCACCACCTCCCTGCACTACACAGGTGTGTGACCACAATGACTGATGCTATTTGTGCAAGGCTATCTCTGTGCATCCAAATGAGAGCAGGAAGTGCGACAACTCCATTTTCTGTCTGCTCTGGCCTGGAAACTACAACAACTCACCAAACTGTACCATCATGATACATTCCCCACAATATTGTGAGATGGTGCTGCTGTGAGATTTACCACATTCCAGAGCACAATCTAAGATCTTTGTCAGTGTGAAAGTGATGCATTCTCCACAGTACAGCAGCTCAGGTTTTTAATGCTGGTTTATAATGACAGTGCTATCTCTCATAGTCCACATGTGCCTTCAAATAATTGAGCTGTACTTATACTTATACTATGTACTTATACATATACACATACATATATGTATGTATGTCCTATCTTATTCAGATATTCACTGTCTACAAATTTGTCATCTTTTCACACAGTACATATATTTTATTCTCAGAGCCTCCAAAGATCACCACGATGAGACTGGTTGAGAGGACGCCCACCAGCCTATCCCTGTCCTGGGCAGTGTCCCCCAAAGCACGAAGCCCACTGCGCGCCTTCCGCTACGAGCTCATGTACCGCAAGAATGTGAGAAACCTAACCTTCTGTATATTCTATATTCTGGAGCAGTCCACCAGCTCATCATAAACTGTGGTTCAGCTCAAACTGTTTTGGTCTAAACAGGCTGGTGGTGCTGTGTTACAGGATGCAAACTCTGATGTAACCACATACACAGTCCTGATCCTGGAGAAGGACTCGGTGCAGATCAGTGACCTGGCCCCAGGGACAGCCTACCTGTTCAGAGTGCAGGCAGTGGGGTCTGATGGCAGCCACGGCTCCAGCATGGAAGAGCAGTTTGAGACCTCTTCTGAAGGTATGCTTTGGGTTAGAGATGTTGTAGAAATTACTCAAATTCATGAATCATTCAACATATAACTTCAGTTATGGGAAAGCCCTTATAACATGCTCTTAAAAGCCAAATGCATATTCCTCTAATCTACAGACTCCAGTTGTTATTAGTCACCCAAACATCATGTGAAATATTGTCATGTATTATTACTTGTACATCTGTGTGAGCTGTCTGACCCTCTTTCTTCTCTGTCCTCCTCAGTAGACTCCCTCACCACCAGTAACACCGCAGTCATCTTTGGTGCGGCACTGGGAGGAGCCGCCATGTTGTTCATCGTTGCTGTGGTGGTGTTCCTGCGCAGACGGTCAGTTACCCGCCACACCCGAGACACCCCCACTCTTACGTCTGTCTGTACCAGTGTAGACCACTTCCTGTCTCATTCTCCACAAGCTTCCTTTGTGGAGCTTTCCCACTCACCTCAGCTCCCCTTTGGCCCTGCCTTTATCTGCCAGTGTGTACCAGCGGCCGCTCCGGAGGGCTCAGTGCTGAATGGGGCATGTCATTACTCAGGGTTTATTCTGCAGCGCGCGTTGGGGAAGGAAGCGAGTGGGAGAGGGACATTGTGATGATAAGAAGCTGGCTCTCTCTGAAGCTCTTTGTAAAGATGACCCGTGTTCATAAAGTACAGCCGCAGCCTCTAATTCACTTCTGAAAACACACTTGTTTGAAAAAAGCAGCTTTCTTTAAATAATGTGGAGGAGCAGCTGTGGAATCCTGTACAGCGCCTGGTTTTACAAAGGTTTCTATGTGCTACAGATAACACTGCTAATGATATCTATACAATGCTGAGACTATAGCTTTCTTTTATGAAGGGAGGATATGAATGTGTAATTTTTGTGTTTGCTTACAGAAAGAGAGGCTCTCACGTGAGACAGGGACCGGAGGACACATACTTCTCTAGTCCAGGTACAACTTCTAATGAGCTTCAAGACAGAATATATCTAATTGTCTGTTTACATCTATTTACATATATTTATTTTTATTTTTTATAGTTTAAAGATTATCAAGACTCAAGTAGAAGTAAAATGTATTCATGTGTAAGAGTAAAAAAGTATTTGATGGTGAAAAAAGTACTTTAGGATTAGCCTTAATGTAACCAGACCAAAAAATAATGCATCCAATAACGCACCGATTCTGGTACTTCCAAAGAATATATTTCAGTGTATTTTATATGTATACATAATTTTTTTTTTTCTTTTCAAAACTTGCTCTTCAAGTGAGTGCAGAATTAAACAGCTCATGAAGTTACTCAGAATAATGTAACTGAGTAAATACAAGTCTTTTGGACACGACATACCAAGACATTTTACCATTGACCCAATGATCTTTAAGTGTCTGGAATTCCCTTGTAAATGAGCCTGGTGTGTTTTGCAGAACAACTGAAGCCACTGAAGACCTACGTGGACCCTCACACCTATGAAGACCCCAACACAGCCGTCATGAAGTTTGCCACAGAAATCCACCCCAACCACATTACCAAGCAGAAGGTGATCGGAGCTGGTGAGTGACATGCGGTGGTGACAGACCTCCCCAGTCCACTAGTTTGTGTTTAGATGGTGCGTTATAGCTTCATGGCTCGGGTGACAATGCTTACTTTAGTGCGATTAGTCCTCTGTCAGTCAGACCGTTCCCACACAACAAGTTATGACATATGTTTTGTAAGTCTTGGCATGCATGGATTACAAAGAAAGGTGTTTTGTTTTTTTTCAGAGGAGGCGCTCGAACCCTCCTTTGCAGATCTCTTACAGGATCAGTTTAGTGAAGTGTGACCACCTTTAGCCTCTGAACCCACAGACACTCAGTAAGGCCCCTCCCCTCCCTGTTTCCCACGGCCGCAAGCTGGGCTCATGTGACAGCTGATTCCCATGGCTACAGTGAGGGCCGCCACCCGCCCTCTGAACACCTCCAGGGCAGACACACGCGGCCTCACACGCCATGTTCTCAAATCTCTGTCAACAGACCTGAAATATGTACCACAAACAGGGCTTAGCATAGTTACATTTTACAAAGAATGAAAAAAAAATACAAATGATTTAACCAGAACATAGTAAGAATGTACATACAGTCACATGATGTGTTTTTAAATGGATTTTTCTTTATTATGTTTGCATAACAGAACCAGAACCATTTATCTATACGTTATCATTTTATAGCATTGAAGTTTCTGAATGGATCTACTATAAGCACATTTGGATATATATATTGCATGAAATTTTAAATTGTATTTTGAGGATTTCAGGTTGTAAAAGTATTGTTTAACGTGATTCATGTGTTCTATTTGGAGATGCATGTAAAGACAAGCACATTTTACAGCTCTCCCTATTAAGCTGAAACTGTACGATTGCCTTCCAGTTGTCATTTTGATTTCTTAATCTTTCTTAATACTTTAAAGGGACAATATCCTGAGCACTACCTAAAATAACATGACTGAACGCTCCACGGTGTAGAGAGTCACTGCTCGTCCACACAAATATCTGTTCCAACCAATTCAAACAAACATATTTCTTGATTATCACCAAAAAAACAGATTTGACCAGTCATTAACAATTATAATGACTTGGTATATATCTGTCAGATTAAATGTCATATTGTGATGCACGCAGGTGAGTTTGGTGAGGTGTACCGTGGAAACCTAAAGGTGCCCGGGAGGAAGGAGGTGGCCGTGGCTATAAAGACTCTCAAACCAGGCTACAGTGAGAAGCAGAGGCAGGACTTCCTGAGTGAGGCCTCCATCATGGGACAGTTCTCACACCAGAACATCATTCGTCTGGAGGGGGTGGTCACTAAATGTAAGTGCACTCCAAGTCTCACAACCTTTAACTGTTAATGAGATTCAGATGTTTGACCCTTGTCTGTTCTCTGTGCAGTCAAACATGCCATGATCGTCACAGAGTATATGGAGAATGGAGCTCTGGACCGCTTCCTCAGGGTATTACTATATTACTATAACAGCATTTAAACATTTGACCAACTTTTAGGTAGAACCGTTCTCACAATGCTAAAATTTTTAAAGGAATTGGCTCAATACTCGATACTCAAATTGTGTCCTGTTAATGTGATTTTTTGCACTATCGATACTTGCTCAAATGAGTATATAGTTTCAATATTAGCTTTAGCATCAACAAGTATCTGATTTTACTTTGACAAACCTATTAGGTAGTCACATTCAAATTATCCTTTTGACTTGTGCAGGACCACGATGGAGAGTTCTCGTCATTTCAGCTGGTGGGCATGCTCCGTGGGATCGCTGCAGGGATGAAGTACCTGTCTGACATGAGTTACGTGCACAGGGACCTAGCAGCACGTAACATCCTGGTCAACAACACGATGGAGTGTAAGGTGTCCGACTTCGGCCTGTCCCGAGTGCTGGAGGATGACCCAGAAGGAACCTATACCACCAGCGTGAGTCTCAAAAATATCCTCTTATTTTGATATATTTATTTTGGATTGAAATATTTAGGTAGGTATTTTAATTAACACAAGCTTGATTGTTTCTATTTGCACACAGGGGGGCAAGATTCCCATCCGCTGGACAGCCCCAGAGGCCATCGCCTACAGGAAGTTTACTTCAGCCAGTGACGTGTGGAGCTTTGGGATCGTCATGTGGGAGGTGATGGCATTTGGAGAGAGGCCGTACTGGGACATGAGCAACCATGAGGTGAGAGCTACTTCAATGAACTGATTAATATCAGCTTTGCATGACAGGTACTTTTCTCCTACATGCTTTGGTGGAATTCCATTTGTTTTTCTAAAAGTATAGTGAACTGTAGATAGAGTATACAATTCAGCCCATTTTGGTTAATTGAAAATTATTAAAAAATTATAATCTTTTAGTAGAATGATGTGTGCTCCTATGAAGTGTGAAAAAATATAGCTATGGAGTATGTTATATAATTATGATGGGTGTGCATGTAATGGTGCAAATGAGTTTGAGTTTGGCATGGCATTCAAATGAAAAAAAAAATTGAATCGTGGTTGTCAAATAATATGATTGAGGAATATGTTTAGGATGGCAGTGTCACTGCTGCCAAGATAGATCTATCAAATTAAATTCAAAATGTATATTAAAATGTTATGTTTTGTCATTTTGTAGGTGATGAAAGCTATAAACGAGGCCTTCCGTCTGCCCGCGCCCATGGACTGCCCCTCGGCAGTGTACCAGCTCATGCTCCAGTGCTGGCTCCAGGACCGATCCAAGAGGCCCAAGTTCGGAGATATCGTCCCCCTGCTGGACAAGTTGCTGCGGAGCCCCGACTCCCTGAAGACCATCGCAGACTTTGACCCACGGTAACATTTATTTACACTTCAGACCCTTGTATGTTTGTGTAAGAATGACCTACAGCTGCTACCACCATCCACACAGGAGCAAATAGTCTTATATCAGGTTCATATTTAGTCTGAGCTGTTAATTAGATTTACTCATGGTCTGGATTGAGTTAATGTGCCTTAAGCAGTATATATCACCATCTGATAAACTCCAAGATTGCATGTTTTATCTTAAGCAAAGGATTTTTAGTCTAGTGAGAAATTATATAAGGAAGAAAATTTCATTTGACTTGAAATTGCTGACTAAACTAGTTGTACACACAATTAAGTGATACCCATTCCCTCTTAACTCTTCACTGGCTCCTTGTGCACCTTCGCATTGATTTTAAAATGGCCCCTCAGTGCCTGTCTGTCTGCTTGTACCTCACATGCCCTCTCTGCACTCTTCTCCACATCCCAAAGACCAGGAAAAAACAAAGAGGCGACGGTGCATTTGCAAACGACTGTGGAATCAGCTGCCTCTACACATTAGGCTGGCTGACTCACTCTCTGTTTTTAAGTTTATCCTATAGACTTACCTTTTCTCCTTTACTCTTAACTCAGTTTGAGGTTTGACTATTTACCATTTGTCACTGTTTGTTATGTGTTCTGTTTAATTTGTATACAGCACTTGGTCAACTATGTTGTTTTTTAAAGTGCTCTACAAATAAAGTTGAGTTAAGTTAAACTATTACATAGTAAAATGAACATTCAATTCTGTCAACTGGACACAATGTTTTTGAGTAAAGATGTTTTGATGTTCTTCCAAGTTGCCTCTTCAGTTATGGTCAGATTGCTGGTGGACACTGAAGAAGAAGTGTAACATCTTCACTCATAAACATTTTGTCCAGTTGACAGAAATAATTTTTTCTTTTACTATGGGTCATAACTGGAGGACTGTTGGATTACACAGACTTAAACTGTTATAGAATTAAATAGTAAAATCGCAAGTAGGGACAGCCCTGTGCTATAACATGGTGGCTAACCAGACAATTAGTAGTATAATTTTAACACAACAATAACTGTGATTGTTTAAGGAAATTATAATAATTATAAATTATGTAGTGTGTCACGGTTGTTCAGCTTTGAAAGATTGGGCCAGAATCAAGTTGAAACTTTGTCTGTTAAATTCCCACGCAATTTAACTTGGTAGAAATCCAGTTGGACTTTTGTAACTATTAGACTAAAAGGGTGTGGGTCATTCCTCTAATTTGTATAGCCGTTGTATCTAGTTGCAAGGAAAAGCAATTGAAAGACCACGCAAATTATTTAAAATAGGATAGTTTGCCAGTTAGTAGAATCGATAATAGTTTCATACAATAATAGTTATTGTTTTTACAAGTTTTAAATGACCCTGGGTTGTTATGCTTTGAGACTCTAAGTACACACCCCATGCAGTATTTATGGGAATTGATTTTGGACACGTTCCAGTTTAAAACAATTCAAAGTTGGGCCAAGAATTTAAATGTGGACCCACAGCCGAGAGCGCTTAGCTGAAATGGAGCAGTCCTGGGATCCCAACATTTATACATCTGCACTTAGGTCATCACTGATTTCTACAACTTTGCGCTAACCACAGGCCGACATATGGCTGAGTTATGTGATATTACACGCTCCGATGCAGATTAAATTTGATGTGACATTTTCAAACGAGTGTAATTTGGTCTTCACTGTGTCTGGTCTGACCTATGCAGCACTTGTGTGTGACTCAAATAGAGAGGAGAACTCTCACTCAAGACGGAGCAAGCCACATGCATTGTAATGGCAGCACAGCTAGTTATAGTGAAAATTGTTTTAAGATGGCCGCCTGTTAGGACACTTAGCCCCAGGGATAATGGGTCAAATGTCTGCTGACTACACGAGTATACCAGTTTTGCAACACTACTGGATCTGATGTTTAAAATGCTATAGGGAAATTATGCCTTTAAACGTTATTGAAATTAATTTACATAAGCCAATTATTGCTTTGATTTGTGGTTACTATGGTCATTTTCAAATAAGAAAATGGCATATATGCATTATTAGAGATATATTGAGATAAGATATATTGTTTACAAAAATCAAACCAAAAAAAGTTGGCAAGGATGCACAGTATGACAAAACTGTATTCTGATAATATAATAGATATCTAAAAAAACATTGGCAAACCTCCATGACATTAACAGTTTGTCTGAGCTCAGTAAAATAGGAGAAAGGTAGCGCCTGTCTTATGGCCTTTCTCCAACTGCACCAACTGGTTTTTATTACCACACCGGTTCCAGCTCTGTAATTACCGACCTCAGTGCTCTGCCTTTGTTGTGGAAAAGCCTGTTGATTATTGTCATTTGGAACTACTTTTCTCTTCCTCTGCAGCGTATCCATCCGCCTGCCCAGCACCAGTGGCTCAGATGGCTCCCCCTTCAGATCGGTGCCAGAATGGCTGGAGTCCATCAAGATGAGCCAGTACAGCGAGAATTTCAACCGCGCCGGAGTGGTCACCATGGACCAGGTTCTGCAGATGAAGAACGAGTGAGTGTCTTAGAATTCTGTCTTTGGATACCATTCAGATTACTGACATTACAAATATACTTAAATGTTCATAGAGATCACGTTTGAGTGTGTATCCTTTTAAGCATATCTGTTATTTTCAAACATTTGTGCCATACATTATGAGACTATTTCAAAAACACTACACACAAAATTATGGTGTGAGCATTTCTTCTATCTGTGTTTATCCAAATCTTTTCAGAAATTGCTAACAACTACTGTGACTCCTTCATATTATAGCTACCAAAGGGGAACTATGGCAATGGTGGAATCAGTTTAGAGGTGCCACAGAGGCCGTCACCTACGATGACTTTAGTTTGCTTTGGAGAAATGAAGAGTTATGCACTTCTGCTAGACGAATGGACAAGAGAAAACACATTCTTGGGCAAAAAGATGTGAATAGAACATTTCTGACAAAATACTCAGGAATCCAAAAGATGCTAAAAGCTTAGCTGCATAACTAAACAAGTACACACAACAAGTGCAGTTTCTCAGTGCATGGCTCTGTGTCTTGTACTTGTACTAGCTTTGTACTGCATATAGCATTAACCTTGAAATACTTATCATAAACATTTGACATTTTAGTACATTATAACCTTGCATTGTAGGCGTCAAGTAAGATTAGCCTTAGACAGAGAATTCAGCCGTACTATAATTTGCCATCAGTAATAAGTAACCTATTCTAATCTGAGACCTATTATGCAACTCATGGGAGCCAGCACTTAGCATAAGAATGTGCTCCTCTAGCGGTTTATGTTTTCCCAAAAGTAACCTAAAAGTTGCAGCCAACACAAGTATTTCCACACAACATGAGAAATAGTTGATATGGAAAAACTAATGTGGGAGGAGGGCTTGATTTGCGGTCTGTGGTTTGTCCTCCTCTCTCTCCTCTCCAGTCTCATCTCTCGCTCGGCGCTCGTACTGAGCCAAGGCTGCAGGATGTTCACCCAGAACTGCGGCATATGGGGGGCATGGGTCTCCAACTTTAAAGTGGCGTGGCCCAGGGTAGATTAGTCGACTGAAGGAGATGGACAAGTGTTTCTACTTTTAGTGAGATGGAGGAGGTGAGCTTAGAATGCACCCCATGAACTTTACAATGGCATAGTTTGGAGAAATTGCAAAGTCTTGTGTGTAAGGGAGAATGTAATGGTGAGGCTTAACCTTTAGGGGAGTGATGCTTTTGCTGAGCACATAATGGACGGTTGGGAGACTTAACAAGAGCCAGTGTCTTTGGAGGGACCACATTAGAGGTCCTAAGATCCGGAGACGTGGTCCAATTGGGGGCACATGAGGAGACATTGTAGAGCCAAATTCAGTTAAACTGGGATTAATCACAAATGTACATTTTATATCAAGCATGACATTCAAGGACTATGGGATAAACCTGGGATTGGGATTGGAAGGAGTTGTTGCATACCTCTTTGAAAAACACGCAAAAAGCCAGAAATAATATAATATTTTGAGAACTAATAGCTATGGCAGCAGAAATGTCTATGTTCTGTCTTCAGTGGCAGAAACTAATGTTATAAAGACCTAGACTGTAACCATTTTGTTTCATGTATTTGTGCAAATGTCTCGTGCCCCGGTACAGATATGTTGAATAAGGAGCTCTTGAGGTCAAAATAAGTCTGTTTTACTGTCAGCATCTAACTAGAAAATGTTCTTATGTTTAAGAATCAGGAAGTGTGCAGTTAGCATGCAAGTTGTTGTTAACATTACAGTGTAAAGTTGTGAAAAGTGTTTATAAACTTGGCGCAGTGAATACTCTGAATTCATAGGGTAGATTAGCATTATGACAAAAAGAAAAATATTGGAATTGTTGTTATCACATAAATCAAAATTGTATCATTAAAGCTACAACTCGTGTCACTTTCCAAAATGTTAGTGTATGGTTGGACTAGATTAGAGGATAGATCTAGAAGCCAAGAAAGTGTTTACTGTTCTGTTTTGGCCTGGGGTCACAGCCACAGTTAAAAGGAACATGGCAAAGACCTTGGAAACTGTATTTAATGTATGTGCTGATGGAGCAGGATGGACGTTCCACAATTTGACCATTTTATAATGATCTGTAACTGTTCTGTTTTCTCCAAATACTTTCCACTCTCTTACATTTGACATTTTGAATATATTTTTTAAGAATTGAAGTATTGGCTACAGCAGTGGTTGCAATTGATTACATGTAATACATTTTGAGTTTTAAAAATTTGAAAAAGATTGTGACAGGTCAGAATTCTATGGGGGAATTTGCTGTTGTATTTTTATGTTTATGTTTAATATAATTGCTGGCCTTATTGACATGAAACAAAAACTGGCACAAAGCTCTCCGTCATCTCTGTTAGAATAAATATACAAGAGTGAAATAACTGCTTTTGAATTGCTTCAGAAAGTAGTGCATTATTCAACCCTAAAGATGTGACTGTTCTCAGATGAAAGGACTTAAGATGATCCATAAGATTAGAAAAGAAATCTTAGAAAAAGCTGTTACTATAGGTGTTCAATGTGTGTTTTTTTTTTTTTACATGAGAAGCACAATACTCTTTACTTTGATAATGCCTGTCCATATAGTATCTATAAGAATAGCTTGTCTCCTTCCTCTTGCACCTGGCCCCGTAGTCTCTCCAGCTGACTCCACCCTCTGAACGTGAACTTTGAAGACAGATCCTGAGGCTTTCTGGGCTCACACATGATGTTAAAGCTGTGAAGTCCTAAACACAGCGGTGCGGAGCAGGGCTGTAATTATCGTCTTAATGACTTAACGAGGATCCTCCACTGACCATGAAGGAGTTTGTCTGGTGAGCAGTAAATAGCATGTTGGCCTGCAGAATGCTCCCAGATGCAGATGAAACAGAGGCCGCAGATCACACCATGTGG
Source organism: Periophthalmus magnuspinnatus (assembly GCF_009829125.3). NCBI lineage: Eukaryota > Metazoa > Chordata > Actinopteri > Gobiiformes > Gobiidae > Periophthalmus > Periophthalmus magnuspinnatus. The sequence continues at coordinate 18,619,402 of NC_047132.1, forward strand.
AGCACTTCAAAAGACCACTGACACATATACAGGGCTCAGATAGGGCTGTGTGGACATGATGGATGACTACGCACAACTAGTGTTACTTTTACACAGTAGTAATGTATAGGCCGAAATTAGGTTCGCTGTATGGTGTGGGGATCATGACTGGTACGAAAACTTAGTCTGGTGTTTGAAAATGTATTTTTTTTATGTTTGAGTCCTGTTTAGTGTTTCTGTTATTTGGTTAATTTAAAAAAATTTTAGATCACAATTTGTTTTTGGTGTGGCCCGTGCTTTGTCCTTAATCTATTTAGCTTGAGGATGTTACTTTACTGCACAAATATTGTCTTGTTATTTTGTTGGAAAACACTGAGGAAAAGTAATTGTCTCAGGATATTTACAAAGACCAGAAAATTTACAGAAGCAAACTTAAGAAACAGCATACTAAATTTGTTGTAATTCTTTGTGTATTCATATGAAGTACTGTAGTATTTATTATTAACTGTGCTATATTGGATATTTGTAACAATTAAGCAGTTTTTTTTTACTTCAAAAATATTTTTATCATTGTTGACTGTACAAAGACATCCTGTTCTGTACTGGCTGATATTCTCTGCTATTTATAGATAAATTATATTCTAACATGACCTATATCTGCTGCTTTTGACTTTTCTCATTGTTGTACAGAAGTATTCGTGACATATGTGTTCAGTACACAATTTCACATATTGAAACCCCATTGTGGGACCTGAAATACCACTTAAGAATCATATTTAAAGGTCTTATATTACACAAAATTGACTATTGTGAGCTCTAAACCGTGTTATAATGTTGTACCTCAAAAATATGTGTGGAATTGTGTTTTGTCTCATTCACACATGTTTGAGTAATCCTTTATTATGAGTCTGTCTACATCTCCAATTGTTCAAAAGACTCTGTTATGTCTTGTCATGTAGTGGTAGTTTTCAAGTTAACCACTACCTTTTAACTAGGTCAATAGAGATTGGAAATATCAGGGCTGAAATTATCCAAATGATTCCAGTGAAGATGTATAGAGTTTAAAAACACTCTGAAGCATTTCCTGTATATTACCACATGATATCACAAGGTGGAACAGAGTGTTTGAGAGAAGAACTCAGCTTAAATATGCAGGGTTTGTGTGTTAAACATGTGTGTGAAGCATGTATGTCTTTGATGAGGAAACAATATTATACCATAGTACAGAAAAATGCGCAGTACGTGCCCTTTGTTTATTCATTACTCCTTCAAAATTAAGTAGTTGTTTTTGTAAAGTGCCTGTAACATGTATGACTATCTGAAACAATGCAGTATTAACCCTTAAATCTCATCTGTGTTCCAGGGACATTAAAAACATCGGTGTGCGTCTGCCAGGGCATTTGAAACGAATCGCCTACAGCATCCTGGGCCTGAAGGACCAGACCAGCACCCTGAGCGTGTTCGCCGTGTGACCCAACCTATACACGGATTATACTCTTTGACCTTTGACCCTCTGAACTCTGAGCTGGCGCTAAAGGCATGGAGGGACTGAACCAGCAGACACTACCTGGAGCTCACATCGGAACACAAATACCCAGCAATAATGTCCCACGTAGCCTTCCAATTTGTAGATATCATTTTATTATTCACTTTCTTATCCATACATACACTGCTTTTGTTCCTTTTTGACCCTCCTGGAGCCGATAGTGGGGATGACAGGCCACGCCCAGCATCAGTAAAGCTCTAAACTGGCACTTTGGACCACTTCCTGTCAGCCCAAATATGGATGCAGCGGGCGACACAGCTGCGGTAAGCTAGGGCTGGTCCAGGTGTGAACTCGTGGACTGGAGTGGGACTGGCCTGCTACCGATATTAAGCTAAATCATATAATAGTTGTTATATGAAAAAAAAAAAAGACTTTGTGGTACTTGTGTGTATATATACTGTATACTCTATGCTTTAGTTCCTGTTTTGGGCAGTTACCAAATATTTCTTGATGTAGCACTTAGTTCAATATTCACTTAAAAAAAAAAAAAGAAATTTCAATTTTGAATCTAGTGCTGTGTGCTGTTGTGTGGAGAAAAAATATGCTGAGGTTATTCAATACAATTCAAGTCAATGTAAAACCAGTCTTAATGTTGCCATTATAATTCATCAAATGTTAATATTTACCTATCTGCCTTAAAGAAGAAATCACTTTTTAAAATTTATAGAAAAATATTTGCTGTTTTCTAATAGCCAAATCTTAATTCTTTAACTTGCAAATTGAGGGCTGGTCTGATTTTTGTGCCTGTTTACTTTGCAAAACTAGCCCTATAGTTTGCATAATGGCATTTATATAATTTCATACCAAGTTGAGTTGCTTAAATTTTTTTGTGAAATTGATGTTTCCGATTGCATTTGAAACTAAAGTGCCTGCGTGTGTGTTGCGTGACAATTAAAGTGCTCTTAATGATGACTGCAAACCTCTGTGTTACTGATCTACTTGAATATGCCTCTCCTCCTCTCATGTACCTGACAGATCCACATTTGGAAAAGGGATATTTTACTCTGTCCGCAGATGATTTTTGTACATTTGTCTGATTCTCAAATTATTTTTGTATCTGCTCGAGTTGTGCTGCCTTTTCTGAAATCTGGGGAGCTCTTTTTCCCCTCCTTCCATTTTTTACCATATTTAATAGTATTTATTTTGTACTTTTATTTATTTACTCTGTTGAACACTGAGCTGGGATTATAATTGAAGGCTGTTCTCTTCTTAATAAAACTGTCTAAAACAATCCTCATGCATTTGTGCAATATGTTGGTGGGTATTTATCACATTTTGAAGACAAAATGTGTGCGTACACTCATCAAAATCAGTCATCATTACCTTTATTATTAGATTAGTAGAGTAGTCAAGAGTGAGATTTGAACCACTGACTTTTAGATCAGATGATGAGTACTCCATGAACAGAGCTACTGCTGATCCTAAGGTTAGGCTCATTCTCTGGGAAATGAATGTGAGTCAATGTAATGTCCCCATAAAGGATGAAAGCCTAACGTAAGTGTGTGTAGTGAGTGATTGACAGAGGAATTTCATAATGGCTGCCGGGATGTTTAGACTTCACCTGGATATCCTTCCGACCCTAATCCAGACTAAGATCCTCTAATAAACATTCCAGTTCTCCATGACCTGTGTGGGAATTTCAGAACAAATTCACTTATGCTTATCTGACATTGATCTTAAACATAAAAAGGTTCTTGTCTATGTTGTAAAATGTGTAATTCCTGTCTGCATTTTAAACAGGACTCACACTGACTGAATGTTTATTTAAAGGGTTGAAAGCTGCCCCATTTCTGTAGTTTTTGTGCTCTTTCTGGGGCAGTTTTGAGCATTGTGGAAACACCCATACCAACCCCACCCACACAATTCCACCCCAAATATGGCGACGTTACAGCACATTTCCATACAAAGACTGTCATCATCTAGAAGGTGCGCACTCTGTAGTATAGGTGGTGTCCTCATTGCAATGGATCAGTTAACATTAAAGGTGCGCTCTGTAACTTGATAAATGTTCCACTTCTTGCTTGTCTCCATGGAGAATTTATTGTTTTACCTGCAATCTTACACAGTATGGCATTCATTTATTATATCTTGCACTTATTCAATTTAGGTGTTAAAACTTGAAAAACATGATTTGTCAGCCTCCATGGAGATAGATATGTTTAATGCCATTCTGTAGAACTTTCCAGACAAAGCAATAACGTTACATTATATTATTAAACCTTAGATAATGTTAAAGGGTCCATATTATGCTATTTTCTGATCTATGATATAATCTTAGAGTTACAGAGTTACATGTTATAACAAATAATGTCTAAAAATATAACTTAAAGGCTCTGTGCATGATTTATTTTCCATGTATTTGAGCATAATTATTCTTGCGCCATATTGTATAAGCAGCACTTGAGCTCAAAAAAGTTGAGCGGAGCACTGTCTGTATTCAATTTTAAACTAGTTGTTGTTGGCTTTATTCTGACGGCTGTGACCTGAGTACGTTTAAATGAACTAGCTCTGTTTTTCACCTTTTAAGACTGTAAAAATCAGATACAGTGCCTTTAAAGATTTTACTTCTATGGAGTATTAATTGCTAACATATAACATAAGTAGATCACTATGTTACCTTTTATTGTTTTGAAAACGCTGTATTTCTCAAAAACAATGTGTGAACATGTTTAATAAGTTTCACTTCATTTTTGACACTCTGAGTCTCGTCTCTCTTTGCTCTATATGTTAAGTCACACACCCTTCAGAGCGCTATTGTGTTCTGACACCTGGAGACTTCAGCAAAAAATGTGTACCTTTAGATGAAATTTGTAAATAAAGTTAAAGGGCCCATATTATCCTATAGTTTCATTCACACATTTAACACACAAACCCTGCATAATAAGAATAAGTTATTCTCTCAAACTGAAATACACTGTGTTCCTCCTTGTGATGTCATGTGATAATACAGGAAGTGCCCCACTGTGTTTTTAAACTCCATACACCTTCACTAGAATTATTAGATTGAGTTCAGCCTGGGAATTGCCAATCTCTACTGAACAAAAGGTAAAAGGAGCTGTTAACTGAAAATTACCACCACATGACATCACAAGGTGGAACAGAGCATTTTGAGCTTTGGAGCTCAAAATAGTAAATAATAAACAAATAATTCTAGACAGATTAATAATAAAGGAAAACTCAAATGTTTGTGAATGAAACAAAATATAATTCCGGCATGTTTTTGATATTTCTTGCACATGACTGTCTGTAGACTATCCCTGAAACTCAGATTACTTCTATAATCAAATGTTTTCTATTAATTAAGTAGATTGTTAGTTTTGTTCCTCTATTTTTCCTGGTGTTTTGGAAAATGACCTTGTGTGACAACTCTTGCTCTCCTCCCATAAACTCCTCACCCTGCAACTACTGTATCCCCACACCACAAGTCTGTAGAGTAGTGTGGCTTTGCAAGGATTCAGCCATGTTTAGAAGAAATGTAACTCTAGTTTCTCGGATAAAATTGATATTCATCTTGTATCCTCTCACTGAATCCAAGGATTAGCTGCTGGCTGTTGTACATGAATAACTCATAACACAAAACTTTTTCAACATTTTTGATTTACAGCTGTGGTTTCTGGTACAAATTGAGTTAGCCATGTTATATAAACTATATGATTCAGCTGATTTGAGTGACATTTCTTAGCAGACACTAGCGCAGTTGTCTCTTTATACTCTCACAGTTGGTTTGACTTAGCTTGTATTTATGAGTTTGTGTTTGGATAGAATGATCCCATAATTCACTTCTGGGGTAAATATTTAAATGTCTGCATAACAAATAGAGTGTTAGATGTCACACTTTAGTGGTGCACTGTAAACATTGGGACTTGTTGAATTTAAAAGGGATTTATGTTCTTGTATACAGCCATAGTAAATGTATGTAAACTGAGGTTAAGTTAGTGTGTGGATTGTAATCTGTTTTGTTCTTGTTTGATTGAATCCTTAGTGGGCTGAAACTGGAACATGTACTATAGAAAAATTGAAAGGCCCTGTACATGATTTCCTTTCCTTGTATTTTAGCAGATTTAGTCTTGCCCCATATTGTATAAGCTAAAGCTAAGCTAAAAAAAAAAAAAAAAAAAAAAAAAAAAGGGGGAGGAAAGTCAATTATTCTGTTTTTCACATTTTAAGACTAAAAATCAGATACAGTGCCTTTAAAGATTTTACTTCTATTATTAGTATAATAGTATTAACTGCCAACACCTTTAGAGTGCTTTTGTGATTCCCACATCTGGGACTTTTGCTTTTTTTGTGCTTTCATTTGATTTATGCGTTTGCATGGTTATTTCATATGTATGAGTTGTGTTTTTTGAGTTGCATCCCTCTCAGTGATGCAACCCCTGCCACAGTTATCAACTCACTTGTGTGTTGGTGACATGAAAGGAAAAAAGGACAGTGGCACAGGACAGTGACAGAAATCGACACAGGAGGAGATCAGTCCTGGTAGAGCATCACGATATGGAGCAGACGCAGAGACCGGGACCCTCTTGTCCACCCCTGTATTGTAGTGGTGCACCTGCAGGCCAGGCCCTGGAGAGCAGGAGTTGAGTGGAGGAAGCAGCCTGAGCGGGTCAACTGATCAGGAACAGCACCATGACGCGAGGAACACGCAATGGCAGGGAAACCTTGTCTTGTATGAGTCCCTTACAGGAGTTGTAGCGGTGCTCAAACATCTAGCCTGCGGTATATCGACCATTGCCCTGTGCAGTGCACCGTTTCTGGTGGCCTGTCGTGTTGAGCCTTCTGCGCCAAAGGAAGGCGGCGTGGAGTGGACACCATGGTAAAAGAACCAACAGCAACCGGTTTAACTGAATCCAAGCCTGAAGGCGCAGTGGCAGGAGTAACCCTGCCAAACCCCTCTCCCCTTATGAGAGCATTTTGCCCTGCTCTTCTGTGCCCAGGTCTCCCCGTTGGACCAGGATCCCGCCTGAGAGGACAGCTGTTTCACTGCAGCTATATAACATTTTAGCTATTGTGGCCAAACCAATCGATTTTAGACCATTTTATCATTGTAGTTGTGGGCTTTTAGTCTGTTTTGTAATTATAAAAGTTCTTTTAGTCCTAACAGTTTACCTCTTTTTGGTCACACCTAACTGCTCTCACCCAATTTTAACCATAATATTTCAACTCTGCCCCTTCTGTCATCCATTTATTTTAATAACTTACAAAGCCTCCATTACACTATCTAAACACAATCAGCACACAACCCACTAATGAAACTGCACACCACATTTGGTTTAAGTTTCTGTGTACAGTTTTGTATATTTATGGAGAGTTGTTGTGCGGAAACATGGATGATGTTGGCTTGTAGGCTGAGCATTGAATAGAATCTTACAGCTAAGTTTAAGGATCCAAATAGGGCCCGGGTGAGATGGCTAAAAATACTCAAACATGCATGGATGACCTCTAAAACCTGTCAAAAAGAAAGAGGCAGCTAGAAGAGTTAGATCACTTAATATGTGAGAGTGAATATATGAGTGTTTTCCAAAATGTCTTATGTTACCATTTCATCTTTCAAGAATAAAAGGTCACATTTGTTTAATATTCAAAGTCCCATAGGCATACTAGTACATTTTTGCTACCCCTTTCGTACAGTAATATATCATAGGTTCAGTGACACTCAAGCCACAGAGGAAGAAGATGAAACTGTAGCTTTAAGCCCTGGGTCACTGGCACCACATGGAGCACAAAAACAAATCCATTCATCAATATCAAAGAGGAGTCAAATCAAGGTAAAACACAAGGTACATATGGAATAGGCCTTTTTATTTAAACTTTTAATAGCTGAAAATGGTGATAATGACCCTGCTTTATCAAGTCCTTTGAGGGTAATTGGAAACATGATGTAAACAAAAAACAATACATTTCTTTGCAATACCATCACATAGCATAAAAATACATACACATTTTGATGAAGTGGTCTCTTGATATTAATGAATATTATTACAAGTAGTACAATGAATGAGCTCATCTGATCACAGAAGCTAAGCAAAGACAGGCCTGGTTACGTGGATAGGAGACCGTGAATATAAGTTCCTTAGGCAAGACACTTCCCCCACATTGCCTGGTATGAATGTGTTGTGTAAGTACTGGTGATAGATGTAAATTGCCAGCCTTGCTTCCATCAGTCTACCCCAGGGCAGCTGTGGTGACAGTTGTATCTTACCTCCACCATTATTTGGAGTGAATGAATGATTCTTAAAAAAAAAACAAAAAACTAAAAGCGATATAAATCTAATGCGTTATTATTATTATTATTATATAACAAAAGATCATCACTAAGCAACCTCTAGAGTAAATTGAATGGGATTGTACAGACAACTCGTGTTTCAAGTTTACAGGAGCAGTAACTAAATGATTTTCAGTTCAGCCTGGGAATAATAAGTCATTTCCTGGTGGGTGGAGCCTGAAGTGACAAGGGCCAAATATGGGAGGGGCCCAACCTTCCTAGAGTGAAATCTTTAAGTCAAGTGTGGACAATTACAGGAGCGACAAGTCAACACCTGCCCCAAAAACGCTCATAAAGCAGTCTACAGGGGGAGTGGCAGGGACATGTTGGGACAGGAACCCAGATCCACACTACACTTGCTGTCTATGATTTCACTGAGTTCGGGACCCTCCCTCCGCCCCCCAGGTGAGTGACTAAGGACTGAAGACATTCCTCTGAAACCAGCAGGAGGACTGGAAGGATTTATGGGGGAGACATTATATTTCTCATGGCGTTGCAAAAGGAGTAAGTGTCAAGTGGGGGTCAAAATACTGTTCATTCCTAGGCAAAGATTATGAAAGACGAGCAAAAAAACTCCCTGATATGAAAAAAGACAGATTTGGTGCAGTTGTGCTTGATAAGTTTTTGTTGCATTGTTTACTATGGCAACCAACATTAACTCTGAAATGCAGCTTATTTAAAGGTACATTATGTAAACTTTCTGATGGGGGTTTTGCAACCTGCTTTTCTCTATGAAGATATTATTGCTTTGCCTGGAATCTTTCACAGTATGGCATTAAACTGCTCTATTTTACATGTATTCAGTTTTACATGTTTTTATTTCGCTAAAACACCTTGAAAAACAGACATTCTTACTGAGAACAGGGTCGCCTCTCTACAGATGTGGCTAGTAACTAACCAAGGACCAATCTTGGCAAAGCAATAGCATTTTCATGGAGACAGGATTGCGTACTCCCAACAGAAAAGCTGCACATTATACCTTTAAGATCGTGCAGAAGAAGCAAACGTCTATTAATTTATTATTTTATTTAATATGTATTAAGTAAGTATTAATTATTTTATCTTTTTAATACATTTAAACTTGTAAAGTCACAGGTATATTTTGAAACATTTTATTTCTGTTCTGACCCTGAAAGACCTGCAATATATCAACTGAAATTGCAGTTACTGAAAAAAAAAACAAAAAACTCTATCACCACCACAGCAGCAAAACCATCAGAAAAACAATCTTCTTCACCGTTATCATCACCTTCTACTAGCTTTTCATTTCAATAAACTCCTCATTCTCATGTCTGGGTCAGTTTAAGACTCCTCTAGTTGAATTGGGGTTATGTGACTTAACAAAAAACATTTTGTGAAGACTTCTGAGTGCAGCTGCTCCAGGCCTGTGCGGTGATGGTGGCTGTGCAGGGACCAGCCCTGTCCCCCCGTTGTCCGTGTCCCTATATGCACTGCTTCAAGACTCTTTCCGAGTTTTCCCCTCTTTCTTGTGGTCTGTCGGAGGCCTTTGTTCCTTGTTGAGGGTCATTTTGAGAAGGAGAAGGTTGGGCACTGGTTAGGAGCAGTGGGGTGTGACCTGGGCTGTGGACGCTCCTCTGGCAGCTCTCCGTGTCACATGTGGAGGCACAGAGCAGAGGAATGTGCATCCTGCTCAAATTTAGCGCTGGTTCCTGACCAGAAAACACATCCTCGTCTCCGGGTCTAAATGTGTCCCACTGTGTCTTTCCGCTGCTCAGGCTCTGCAGGCTCTATCTGTTCCATCTGACACTGGAGCTTCCCCCAGGCTAAAATAAACGGGACACTTCAGGTCAAGTCCACAGGAATCTTTTTAAACAAATGTAGAGGAGGTTGTAGTTACTGTTTACATATCTGCAGAAGAGTTTTAAGTTTATCCCACTATCCATGTTTCTACATGAGGGAGGTGGCTGTCTCTGTCCCTCTGCTTTCTGGGGGGAATGTGTCATAAAGACTGGGGGGGACCAAAGATTCAGACTTGGGGTAAAAAATTTGAACCAAGTTTATTTACAGACACGGAAATTTAACTGAAGGTTGATGGTGCAGACAGTGGAGAGTGGTGTTGTATGCTGAAGTCTTCAAGCAGGTTGTGGGTAGTGGGGTCAGAGGCTGCCGGGTTCATACCAGTCGTGGGGACCTGGGTCAGAGGCGGATGTGCAGAGTAATTCCAAGGACCGGGATCATGGGGGATACACGGACGAATAAACTGGAGAATGACATAAAGGATGACTTGTAGAACCACAGGAAGATAACTAGATGATCTGGCGGCCTCTGTCCTCCAGAGGCTGAGGCTTGATTGCAGATCGGCTGCAGGTGTGTAGTGGGTGGTGCCAGAATCTCCGCCCAGCTCCAGGCAAGACACAGAAGGGAGGGGGAAAAACAGCACAGAACAGACAAAAAACCCAAGTCCTGAAAGAATGGTAATTTTTGTACCACTGTTCTCCAGGATGGTGTGGACTGGGGGGCTCAGTGGTTAAAGCACTTGTCCACCAACCAAGCACTTTGGTTGTTTTGAAAGGTACTATATAAATCCAATGTATTATTATTATTATTATTATTATTATTATTATTATTATTATTATTATTATTATTATTATTATTATTATTATTATTATTATTATTATTATTATTATTATTATTATTATCACATACTCTCTGCCCCTCTGTCCACTGGGGGAGTGGACTCTGTCTCTCTGTCTTCTACCCCCTTTCATACAGAGGCAATGACGACACACAAATCCATCATCATTCTGGATAGCTAAGAGCGATCTTCACCACTGTTGTTTTTTGCATTAGGAGCTCAGACTTGGATGAAAGCATTTGTTTACAATATTCAGACGCTCTCTGGTTGATGATAAGACTGGAAAAGATGAAGTGTTCCAACTGCCACTGATTTTGGGGGAGCAGGCCTGTTTGATGTCAGCATGAGGGGACTGCAGGGCCTGTGGGACTATAAGCTATGGGGGGTGCACAGGGAGGGAATGCAGGATCAGTGTGGGGGGGGGGCAGAAACACTAGCCCCTGTTGACATAAGCTGTGTCTTTCGGCAATCCCTCTGTATATTTTGAAATGTGGGCCTAATTCGTTCCATATTGCGGTAATGGCGGCGCTGATGTCACTCGTCACATGGACAGACAGAGTAAACAGCATGCTCCACTGACAGCACCAGCTCTCTGTTTAAACTACTCAGAGACAGTAGCAGGGTCCAGGCCGCGCTCAGCAGGGTGGTCCCACGTCAACAACCGCAAATGAACATCAGATAATCGGCTCATACATTCACTTATCAATAAAAGACAGGTTTCTGCATTTTTTTTTTCATGTTTCATAATACTTGCTCAAATTGTGAAAATAAATAGACATTATTTATAATGCACTTTTTTTTTTTTTTTTTACCAATGGACTTAAATGATAACTAATTTTATAGTGTATTTTATAGTAAGATGGCCAGACCTCCTTATCAAGTCAATGCCGAATCTTGTCTTATCTCAGATGCTAAGCAGGGTTGGGACTGGTTAGTACTGGGATGGAAGACCACTGGAAATACCAATATTTTGATATGTATGAGTGACTGGTGAATGATGCAGATTGGGAGTCTCGCTTTGTTTGCTCTACCAGCTGCTGTGGCCATATACAGTATAGTAGCTTACCGTGGAGTGAATAACTAATGCAGGAAATTGTAAAGCGACTTTGAATATCTGGAGAAGCTCTATGACTAATGCATTACTAGTCATTATGATAAGGATATTAAATATGGACAGAAAGTGGATGAAAATTTTGGAAAAAATGTTTAAATTAAAGTAAAGTAATATTGTGAAATTAGATAAAGTTATATAAAGTGAACACATGCGACCCAGTCTCACATCTGACCAGCTGAGGAGGACCGGTTGGATAGATGTCCATAAATAGTAGTATCCTTGTATGTACAGTGTAAATGTGTGTATACAGTCTGCTCTATATTTACAGCAGGTCATTGCCGCCTGTCTCTGTCTGAGTAGTGTTTATGCCTCTTTGTTTGCTCCTCTATTTTTGACTCTCCCTGTGCTGTGTGAGGACTGCTGTAGAAGTTACCTCCTTGTGTGTCCTCAGTGAGGCAGTCAGCTGAAGAGGACAATGCTGCTCCCACCCAGTTTGAACCAGCTCTTCCCGGTCTGTAATCACACTCATTGAAAGTACTGGCTACATTTCCATCACAACTATAGCGCATATGTAATCGAAAAAATAAGCTGGATTCAACTGTATGTAGCATGCGCTCCTACAGTTTTTAAAAAGGTACTACAATCTCTACTGAACCTGAGTACATAGAGAGCTTACAAATTCACTCACTGAGCTACAGAGGCTGCACTAGCACTGATTAATGATTGGCTGCAGGTGTTATGGATTAAGTAGTGATGATTCAGATCAGAGAGAGTCCTTTTAGGTTTAAACCAACTAGATTTCAGCATTGAAACTGGCAACACCAATAAGAATCATGTGAAGCTCATTCTGCTTTTTTAATTTTTATGGCTCATACTTAAAGAACATTGTATGTGAACAGTGTGTGAGCTATTACTACAATAGGTATTCAGTGCAGAGAACAATTTTTGGATACAATGCCACTATTGTTACTTGAAAGAACATTGGGCCAAGTCGGAACATTGTCAGCCAACAGTAAAGCTCCAACGAGGAAAGGGAGAGGTAGAAAGAAGGGAAGAGGTGCAGTGTGGAGGAGTTCTGACAGGTATGATGGAGCCATGATGATTTATTCAGTCTTGTCTACTTTTAAATGTTTCTAATCAAATTTAAAGTCCACTTAAATTTGATGAGAAACATTTAAAAGTAGATCGGATGAATCATATTTGAAATTGTAAACCAATGTGTGGACAGAAAAAAGTTAGTTTCCTTAATAGTGCATGTGGAAGATTACTGTTACCTTTGCTGAAACGTTTTAACAACAGCCCCTTATATGTCACAGAACACATCTATAAAACTGTTGGCAGCTGTTAAGAGTAGGTAGCACAAGCTGTAAAGTTATAAATAAATACTAATTGTGCAAATAAAAGTCCTTTTCAGTGAAGGACAGTGATGGAGCCAGGTTTCCACAGCACCCTAAATTCTTCAACGAAGAACACATGTCTGACCCACACTACTAAAATGACTACATATAAAAACTATTAAAAAACATACACCATGCCAACATGTCACACTCAGTTATAATACAGTTTTCACATACTCTGCTAACTTAACACACGTGAGGGAAACAGGAGAATGGAAAAACAGCCAAAAAGAACCAGTAAAATCATACGACACACACCTAGAAGCATTTTAAAATGTGTTGCCGTGGTATTTAAATAATCCTTTAATAATGCGTTTTATTTATTTTTTTTAAGGAGGTGTGATATGTGGTTTACACAGGATAGGTGGCCTGAAAAGTTTAAGAGACACCTATTTGACTGATACAGGGAAAGTCCACTGCTGTGTCAAGGATACCACCAGCTCATTCTTTATTATCTGGCCTCTGTCATCAGAGGTTATAATAATCCCTACAGTTGAAGCATAGCCATAGCTTGGACTTTATACAATACTACCACAATGCGCCCGTATTGATGGTATAGAAACTTATCCCGTGTTAGACATCCAGAGTCGTCTGTTTGTCTTTACACTCTCTGGCTATTTTATTCTGCAACAATGACAGTTCAAGCCATCTTTCTCCTTCTGTTATCTGAAATGACTCCCAAATACTGCTGAATTCACTACTCATATCTAAATTTACATAAAATAATAATAATATATGGAAAGTATCTGTGGTCTTATGCTGTTAAATTAGTTACTAAATGCTAGCAGAGTGCACAAGGACTCCAGCTTCAGAGAGAAGCTGTTTTAAATGGGCTAAATTACTAGTTGCTAATGTGACGCAACGTTGAGATGAAATGGTCAGAAGGAATTTGGGTGAAAGTGAATATACCAGTTTTTGTGGACTCTCCCCAAAGGATGTCATGAGGTGGAACTGACTGTTTTAATCTCTCAAGAAGGAGACTAATATGTATGATATTTTTTTTAAAAGACAACTCCTTTTTTTAATGAAATGAAATAAAATGTTAGTTTAGAATTAATATGACCAAACACTAATCAGAGGCCAGTGCGGTGAACTGTATAGTGCTGGGAGATATGTGCATTTACGTTGCCGTTCTGTTTCTCTGATGTTTTTATAAATGAACAGTAGATTTTGTTAGCAAACAGCAGCATGGACAATGCAATTAGAGAAGACATGGTTTACCCTGAAAATAGGCATGGATTGAGCTGAATATAGGTTGACGGTTCCAAGTCATGATTTTGGATGTGTTGTCAGGGGTTGGTGACAAAATGATACCCTAAATGAATGGTTTTGTGTATCAGCAGCGTACTTTGAGAGATAATATTGTTGCTTGGAATAGGTTTGGTCACCAAGGCCTGCTATGAGAATACGTGAGATATTTGTTTGTAAATTGACGAACTAGAGTTTCAAGTTCAAGTTCTTTTTCTGTACCACATAGGTCCTGGGGTGTCTCAGCTTGGCTCTCCTCCCTTTCTCTTGTCTGCATGAATGTTTTGGAGCCTGTTAATGGTCCCCAGTTCTACATGCTCCCAGTACATAATGAGGGTCATTAAATCTATTACAGACAGCACACTCTCTGAGCTCTGAGTCAGGCCTGGGACCACTCCTATCTTAAGAGCCCACCGTCTTGCAGTGGGAAAACTGTGTTCAACTGTAGTGTTTATCAATTTAATTCTTGCTTTGATCAGCAAGGAATGGAATGGAATTGGAGTTAGAGGGCACATAGGCGAACTTCTAGCACTAATGTAAATGTAAATGGTCACATTTTTACATTGCACTTTTCTACCTTTAAAGTTCTCAAGGAACATCAGACACTGGGGGTGAGGTGATTTAAGTGTCTTGCCCAAGGACACAACAGCAATAGTCATCTGTGGGAGCTGGAATCGCATTGCAACTTGGATCTGACCACTCTACCAATGATATTTGGGTCAAGAGGAGGATTCAAACCACCAACCTTTGGATCAGAAACAAGGTATAAACTGCATAAACTGCTCCAATATCAGAAGAGTCCTAATGTTTGCTATTGGCTGTGATGCTGTCACTTATAAAACTACAAATTACATTGCACAAAAGTACACAGTTGTATTTTGAAAATAATTAAAAAAAATAAATAAAAAAAAAACAACTTGCAGCTAGTTACAATCCATAAAATGCAATTGTGATTAGCATATGGTTGGACTACAGCAATCTTTTCTATACTGCACAACTTTTGTACCATATTTAACATATGTGCTATCCAAATATCTGTCATTTGAAGTCAGTATCTGGGCTATATATTAACGACAATATTTAATATGACAGGGTTTGAACATGATTTATAGAGTGTTTTTATTCTGACCAGATTTTGGAAGCTGTAGAGAGACTTCATAATATTTATCATAATGATCCTAGAGGCTCCCAGTGTCACTTGGGTCCCCAGTGCATTGACCCACATTGCCCAGTGTTGTGTTTGGCTTGAGCTCCTCTCCTCCATCCCCTCTCCTTCCCTCTCTCCTCTCCCCCTGTTACAAGCCACTTTAAAGAACAAAATATGATTCTAAATGAGATAAGATCAACTTAAAAATACATGCAGCTGAAGGACTGACCACTACAGTCTGTACTGATGTATACTAAGGTTGATATGTCGTAGTTTGACTCAGATTCAGGAACATTTGGCTAAACAAAACACATTTATTTATTTGAACACATTTCTAGCCCTGTCATGTACCTCATTCAGTCCTGCTCTAAGTGCCAAATATCTTGTTATGTGATTTTGTGGACTTTTCTGGAACTGATTTTGTATATGCCACAGACTTCACATTTTAAAGGTGTATAATGTAACTTTTCTAATGGAGAGTATTGCAAGAGATACATTGATATTCTACACTGTGAAACATCTCCATGGAGACAAGCTGGAGACAGATCCCCACACAGATCCAGCCTCCATCACAGTCTTATCTAAGATCTAAGTGTACCCAGTCCCTAAACCTTTTCCAAACAATGAACTGAAGTTTGAAATCACAGTAATTATTTAAAACAGGAACTAAACAAAAACTGTTCTTCATCATGTTTAAGCTTATAAGTCCCATGTTCCCGGCTTCCTCTGATGATTTTATAATGGGGAATTCCCACATGCTGTGAGTGCGTGTGTTAAATGGATTCATTTTCAAAGACTGAAGCATTGAGCACTGCTTTAGAATGTGAGAGCCCAGCACCTGTCATTATTCATAATTTTACAATACACTACAACCAACTCAGTGAATAAATGAATATGTTCAATTGAATACAAGTGATCATTATAATCTTCAAACATGATATGTCTATTGTTTTGTGCATGTCCCTGCTCTCGTGGAAAGGTTCAACTTCTTGGAAAAAAGCTAGCCTATATTTAAGAAGAGAAGAAAAAAAATATCCCGAAAAAACAGTAGAGGAGTGTTTTGCAGAACTAGAAAAGGCAAATGTAAAAATTGGAAAAGGAGAAAGTTCACTTAATGTATTTATTTATACAATTTGCTATTGTATTCTTGTATTTGTTGTAATCGTGTTTTATTACCACCAGAGGTCAGATCAGTCCCACTGTCTGGAGCTCACTATAAGAATATCAGTGAAAATAATGTGGTTTTGAAACCACATTACTGATCAAAAACAGCTTGATAAAAGAAACAGAGTACTTGACTTCCTGTTCAAAACTGCATGACTATAGGTTCCATCTCTTCATAGTGGCATTTCACAAGCAAGTTATACATTTCCATTGACATGTTTCTATTGTTGAAAACTGACATGTATGAGGTGGAGACTGAACTCTCACATTTAAGTACAGAGATGTGGGCGGAGATGGGAGGAAGGTGAAAACAGGATTTTTCTGAGCACTCCAGTTCAAATACAGGACAATAGAATATTGCTCAAACGTGAATGAAATGATCAAAATACAACTTGAATGGTAGCATTAGTGCCATGGGTCTTCAGTCAGACAGAGTGGTGGACATAAGAGAGGTTGGTGGTGTGTGCTGCTGAATCATCCATTTTCAACCAAAAGTGTGCTACAACTCCAAAACAGTTAGTTATTCTGATCAAACAGCCACAGAAACGTTTGGTACGTAATTCTAATCCCTGTCATTATTCCCAAACTGGCCTGTCTCGGCTCCTTCCTGCTCTTCCTCACATGATGGCAGCTCTCTCGGTGAGTGATGGCTCTGATTAAAGTGTGTTTAGAGTGGACTCTAGTGCTGGCTCCTGCTCAGTATCACCTCCAAGGTCCTGTGAGATCCCACCTCTGAAGTCTGCAGGCTGATGGAGCATTTTTTATGAGCTACTAAAGTGTGGTGAGGATTGACCTATGTCTAAGGGGTCAATATTTGTCATGGTCCAGGTGTGCTCTTGTTCCTTCAGGGTGCAGCACAGTCTGAAAGGGTAGGG
This sequence comes from Periophthalmus magnuspinnatus, assembly GCF_009829125.3. Taxonomy (NCBI): domain Eukaryota; kingdom Metazoa; phylum Chordata; class Actinopteri; order Gobiiformes; family Gobiidae; genus Periophthalmus; species Periophthalmus magnuspinnatus. Next base: position 18,636,673 of record NC_047132.1, read on the forward strand.
GAAACAGTGGTAGTGGCTACATGCATGGACACTATAACTTAAACAAATATGGGCCTAAGTACTATATATATCTTAACAATCTGGCTACTATTCAAAATTAATGAGGGTCCTGGTTTAATTGGCTTCTGCACATCAAAACTTATGTAATTCAATCTTATTGTGAATAGCCAATAATATGCCTCCTCCTCCTTTCAGTCCCCAGAGATGAGGAAAAAATCATTTCAGAACCTCTAATGACTGGAATCAGCTGCAAATGAGCTGTGTGTTTGAGAGCTGGTCTTTTTGAACTCTTTTAAACTAAGCTGACACACTCAGAGAATCAATAATGTATTAACTAAAAGTACTGTGCATGAATGATCTGAAAAATGTAAAATGTCTGATCCCTGTATGCTGCTGCCACTTGGCCAGGTCTCTCTTGAAAAGTAGATGGTTAATCTAAATGAGTTTTTTAACCTGGTTAAATTTAAAAATGAATAAATAGCATTTAGATTTAATTTCTAAATTTTATAATGTGAAAATCAGGAAATGTGTTATAATATAGCATTCAGACTGGTTAATTATTGATTCACATCTCACAACCTGGTGCACAGCTGTAACCACATCCAGTAACTTTGAACTGAAAATAAAAATTGTTTGGACTAAGAACACCAGTTGAAACAAGAACTGTTCACCAGCATTGGACAAGAGGGTGTCTCAGTTAGTAAAACTGTATTGCAACATTTTAAGCAGTCTTGGGGGCCCTCTGGTGACTTGAGGGTAGAGCAGAAATTACATTTTGTCATTTCTACTTTTGCCCAAAGGACAAACCTAAAATAAGCTTATTTGTAGACATGAACAGTGTTTTCTATAAAATCTCTGAAAATTGTTTGAAGTTATACATTTTAGAGACTTACAGACTTGACACAAAGTTGGCTTTTCTCGCTGTATTTGATGGATATCAGCTTGTTGCACTGGCTAATCCTTCTGTCAGAACAGTTAAATGGCCACTATTCACTTTTTACATTTGTTTATTTTTTCTGTGCACAGACATCTCCAGAGAGGCTTCAGGCAAGAGGGACACAACCTCCAAAAGACAGGCATATTAATCTCATACACTTAATTACACAAAGAACTAATTCTGTTCCAGAGTATGTAGTTCAAATTAAAATAAATTTGCTTGTGGCAGTGTGGTGAAATGTTTGACAAATGGCTCACTTACTTGTGTGAATGTCTAAAACATCCTATTACCAATGGCACTATAAATGCAACTCAGTCGCCATAATTGCATGAATGCATTTCATTTTATCCTATGTTCTTAATTCTGATCATATTTGATACATTTTTGTGGGGGTTAAATTGTAATTGTATTGTGTAATTAGTAGTCAAGGTAAATGAAGTATCTTGCCTAAAAACACAACAGTAGTGAGCAGCAGCCAGTGACGGGTTTGAACTTCCAACTTGCCAAAGAACTTTTTGTTCACAAACAATTTGAAGGAAAACTCCAAGAACAAGACTATCTTTGTTTAGGAAATCTTGAATTTACTTCAAAAGTGCAACAAGTCCAAACTAAACCTTTATCCCCTGGCCTCTTGCACCAATCTTGTCTGTGCCGCATCTTGTCCATCTATAGTTTTTAGCTTATGTTTGAAAGACGTTCGATCTTTTCACACAAATCTCCACAACAATAAACACAAGCCCAGACTGTGTTCAGAGGTCAAAGGTTACCTGCTCCTGAGCGCCTGTGAGGTGCTCAGATAAAGGAAAGGAGAGAAAGAATAGACTTCACTGCTGTTCAGCCGTGTCTGCAGTGGCTTATCTGAACACTACTGCTGTCCATCACGTCACGTTTCTTTGATTCCCTTTTTGTGCCAATTATTTCATCAGAACACATCAATAGTGGAGGGTCTGTGTTACTATGACAACCAGATTCTCCCTGATAGAGTAGATGTTTGCAAAGCCCTTCTCCACACACAGGGAGGAACAGAAGGAGGAACATGGACTCAGTGCTCTCTGAGTGAGTTTGAGCTATGTCACTGAAGAAGCCCCTCTGAATCTGAAGGACATACAGCAGGTTGTGTTCAGCTGTCACTGCATCCATCAAGAGAGAATGTAGTTAAAAAAGTGACACAAGGCTGTTTTTAAATTATCATCGATAAATCCTCAAAAAGATTATCATTATTTTATATTTTGTCCTTTGTAAATCGCAATATTGATCTAAAATGGCTTTGTATTGTTGAAAAAAAAATATATATATATATATATATATATATATATATATATATATATATATATATATATATATATATATATATATATATATATATATATATGGCTCCTCTAGTATGAGTATGTTATCTTTGGGGCCTATTGATAGTGGTTAGACAGTGTGAAAAGCCCGCGCTACATGAGTTGTTTTTAATGACATACATGGGAGGCTTGGGCAGGTAGGTGTAGCTGTTGGCATGGACATGGGGGAGGGAGGTACACACTTGAGGATGAGATTTAAACAGAAGATAGTTTATAGCAATTCACGAATGTCACTAGGCCATAATTCAGTTCACAAGCATTGTGCTTGCTACAGTGGCTTGAAATGGGAACAAATGTTAAGTGCGTGTACATTGAATAACCATTAGATGGTGCCATATTAAATAGTTTACAATTCTCCTTTAAACCTGAATATTTCTTCAGTGGCTCCTTTTTGACCAGGGACCACCAGTGAACCAGACAAATTATAATTCTCATGAAGCTCTATATAAAATACAATAGCTATTAATGTTAGTACAATAAGGCCAGAGACATTAGTCACTATACCAGTCCCTCTGTACTTTACGACTGGCCACTTCATAAAACAATAATCACATGGAGTGGGCGGAAGAGGGTAAGGTTAAAACAGAGATTGTGCTGTGTTGTGGAAAACATGCTGGAACCAGGAGCAATTGGCCTTTATGTAATAGCAAGTAACCCATTAAAGGCATTCAATGTTGTGTATAGAATCAAGAGAGAAATTAATACCAAAATAGATTTTAATAATATGAGTGCATTTGAAGTAATTTATTCTTTGAGGAAATAAACCACAAATGTCAAACTAAGTACTAGAAATGAACAGTCTGGTCCATAATACCAGCACCATGTCCTGGATAAAATCCCTGAATATTGTACTTCAGGGTTAAATGCTATAAACACTGCGTACTTCAGATTCTTCAGTATTCCACAGTATATCACAGCCATAGAAAGTGCTCTGACTTAACTTTACTCCTCTACTGACCCCTTGAGGCTGGACAGATCTCGCAGCTTTTAACATTTTCCTCAACCTTCTAGACTTCTGGGTCCATTGTTGTTTATCTCTAACACACCAACAAAACAATCAATTCAAGTCAATGTTTATAAAGCATAATTTGTAGGATTTATAGTGCTCATGTTCCTTACGGTCATAGAGATGTCGTGTCTTGGTTGCCAATGGCCAAATCTGCCTTGTTGAATCAGAATTAGCATATTATAGACTGTCAACCCACCATGTTTCACAATGTCATATTTAAAATGCTATTATGTCACTCTTTCAGACTGAAGAGCACTGCATTAAAGGGCCCATACTACTCTATTTTCTGATCTATGTTGTTTCCTCATCAAAAACATAGCCAGACAGAAAACACTCTTCCACCTTGTGATGTCAAGTGGTAATACAGGAAGTGCTCCATAATTTCAGCCCTGGAATTGTCCATCTTCTTCTGAACAAAAGGTAAAAGGAAGCTCTGAACTTGAAAACTACCACTTCATGACATCACAAGGTGCAATAGAGCAGACAACTAATGTAACTGAAACAAAACACAACTCTGGGTACGTGTTTGAGGAGGTAACAACATTCTAAAATGTCTAAAAGCTCACGAGAGTCATTTTTTGCGAAAGGTAGAACCTTTAATCATGTTATTCCATTTTCACACATGCTGTCCAATAGGAAAATCCACAGAATCCCATACAGAGAGCCGTGACGTCATTCAAATCCTGTAAAAATATTGAAAGCTAATTTGCATTCCCAAATTTAGATATTCATATCATTTGCATACTGACGGGAGTGAGAAGTAGACAGTCAGTGTCAACATGGAGAGTTCCCAAAGCCCCAGGAGACACAAAGAGAGGAGTGGGGAGGAGCGAGGGAGAGAGGGAGAGAGGGAGGGGAGTCACTACGGCGTCAGCAAACACAGTCTGATTCCTCCTTTTCCTGCCTCTGCCTCTCTCCCCTCTCTGCTCCTCTTTTTTACTCAGAGCTCAGCCTGCTCTGCTCCAGACAACACTACCCAACAGAACCTACAACGACTGTCTACGGACTTCACTGGACAGCCTACAAACTACAGATCATAGCTGAAGAACTACAGACCCGAGATGCGACAAGTGGAACCACAGACCTCAGCAGAGACTTCGTGATCCAGTCTCGGTCTCCAGCAGTTATGGATCACAGCAAAAGGGGTGACAACTCACTATTCATGGAGACATTCCTCTGACTGAAGACAAGCACCTGCAGAATGTGTGTGCAGACCTCAGCATAGAAGTTACATTCTTACGCCAACTGGATTTTGTCAACAACCTACAGTCTTCATTTATTTAATATTTAACCTTCAAATTCTGCAGAGGACATCCTACAACAAATGCATTCAAGATAAGCCTGCTGTTTATAATCCTCCTCTTACTACTACATTTATAATCCTACTACCACTACTATTACTACTTCTGTCCCCTTTAACCTACAGCTTACATTCTTGACCCTATAGTGACTTTGTCTTTGAGTTTTGTTTTACATTTACTTACAACTTGATATGCTTGTTCATACCACCATAACTTATTAATTTATGTCTGAAAACAAATTAGGCCTACTCTCTACAAAGAGCAGTGTGTAACAGTCAGCTCAGTCTACTGTCTCCAGCCTTCTTCAACATCCAGAAAAATCTAAATATGCCCTAAACCCTACGACCTACAGGACTACACCTAGAGCTGCATCCTCCTACAACCCTGACCTCCATCATCCCTTGCCCCCCAGCCTCCCCTGGAACGGAGCATGATGGTGAACAGATAACCGCACAGCTGGACGTCCTCACGACATGGGTGCCTGCCTCTGCACAGGTCACAAAGGTCAGTCCAGTCGTGGGGCACTTGTTGGGGGTCACCTGTTGGAGGGGCAGAAGGTGGATGAAAGCTTCTGCAGGCGCTATGACAAAATAATATTGGTGTTACTTTGTAGTTGACAGGAGGGGGGAGCAGTGCAGCGTGACGTGAGTGAAATGTCAACAACACAGATGAAGTGTAAAGCTATTTTCACAATCTCAAAAAAGATGAGAAATATCAGAAAGTTGAATCCTGGAAGGAGCCTTAAGACTTGCCAATGATTATGTGTAGAGCTTATTTGTGAGAGCTGGGGGGATTAGGACTATGGTGTGTATGATAGCTTTATCTCAGTCTGTACTCTTGCTAATCGTGACTAGGGTTGTAATGTTATGATCCCTATCCCTATACACTTACCCTCTGCCTGTGCTGCATCTGCTGAAGGAGAGAACGTAGTGCTTGTTAGCTCTGTGAGAGAGTCAGTACCACAGCGGGAGCCACAATGCTCCGTGGGGAGGGGGGCAAGTGCTAATTTGTGCTGTCAAAAGCATCTCTGATCCGTATCTTTGAGGAGACAGAGCCTTGGGGCAACATTGGACAGCTTGTGGTAAGAACAGCCTGGAGATTTGACGGATTGATTTATTGACAAATTCCATCTCCGACCCTTATTTAACCTTTCATGTCACATATATAGCAAGATTATAAGGGTTCTGGTAGCATTTCATTCAAGGGTTTTGACACTGTGGGTTGGCATTAAAATCCTATCAGCTGTTGCTCTACACATCTAGGTCAACAGAAGGGCATATACTTAAACCATAACATTGTTCAGAAGATAATTAAGGGTGATTTTGGCTAAGGTGTTATGCCCCAAGCTGTACTTTCTAAATTCATCTTGATAAATGAGTTATAAAGCCTTTAGCAATGGGAGATCAAATGAATCAGAAAGGACTGGAGGCTATATTATTGTTGTACTAATAGGACGGACAAAGAACAGGCGTTAAGTGTTTGTTTGGTAACTGGACGGCAGGGGGTTGAATCCTCCACAATGGTAGCACGGTGGTATACAGTAGTTAGCATGAGAGTTGTCAAAAGTATCAAAAATCATATACTAATTTATTCTAAAACTAGTGTTCAAACTTGATACTAGATACTTGAGCAGGTATCGATAAAAATGTCACATTCACAGGAAAGAAATGATCCTTTCCTGAATAGCTTTAGATCTTGACCTGTATCAGAACAAGTATAAAGACTGCATAGACTAGAATAAGCCCATGAGCGACTATAGAACATACCTGGACGACTGAAAGATTACACAGACATGAGGCCACATGGCAATATAAAAGAAAGTACTATGATTTGATGCTGAAAATCACATTCTATTATATCATTGTGGTATCAGAATTGGTATCGGGTATTGAGTATCGAGTTTGAAATTTTAGTATTGTGACATTGCGTGTGGTTCACAACAAAATGTCCCAGGTTTGAATTTAGGAACAAGTAAGGTGCTATACAGAAATAAGCTGTCAAGGAAGTAAACAGCTTCTATTCTCTACAAAAAATAGATACTTCCTTGACAGCAATACTGTGTTGTCATTTGTCAAGGAACAGGCACTGGGTGCACAGACTTAGTTTGGTTTGGTCTTTTGAGTTTAAAGTCTAAAGAGAGAGTTTTATGCATTAATAAAATGTGCTCAGAGCGATTAAGCCAGAGCAATTATAGATAGATTCAATCAGAACGAGGTGCAAATATTTAAGCCAGCATAATTAGTGGGCGGCTGCTCTTGAGTCTTGATAATGTCTTTTTATTCCACAGGTCCATGGAATTTTACTCCACTCCAGGCTGTGTTTATGACCTTCACCATCGACTGCCTGGAACATTTTCCAAAACAATCCAAGCTTTTGTTCACTAAGGTGTTTTTACAAATAGGCAGATCGAACACTGAACACTGGGCTGCACAGGAGAAAATGGGCAGCTGTGAGCTTCAGTGAAAGATAAGAGAACAAGAGCGAGGCTTTAACCCCACTTTATAGGTGGAAGGACCAGGGGATGGGAAGAAAGAGGGAAGGACAGAGGACAGGAGACACAAAATGAAAAAAGGGATAAGCAAAATCACACAAAGGCTAATGACAGAAAAGAGGAAAACTGGACATGCTAAAATAGGACTGTAAAAGTTTTGAGAAAAGAGGTCTAGGAGAGGTTTTATACAGAGGAATTGGTTTCTCTTAAAAAGAGCGATGTCCGGCCCCTGTTGCTGGGGGTTTCCATGGTGACATCTCTTGAGCCTCCAGAGGAAAGCCCAGGCATCTGTACTGTTTATGTAGTTGTTGACCTTTCTAATAACTGCACTGTGCAAAGCTTTCAATCTGCCCCTGCGGTTTATGTAAATCAACTATCAACATTCATTAACACAGATTAGTGATGAGGGTTTGGTACAGGGACCTGCTCCAGAGACAACTCCAATGCTTAAATCAAGGACTCAAAATGTGTTTGGAATTTCAGCTTTTCACATCATGACGAGAAATTTACAAATGTCTGTCTCAGTCTAGAGATTCACAAACCTCAACTTTTCAAAATCCCAGTCTAGATAAAAAAGGCAAATTCTTGAAATTGTGGGCCGCAGAATGCATAATTTTGCGTGGTGTTCCTAAAGGTATGATTTTGAAGCCATTAATATTGAGACAACTGCTTCTGTGGTAGAGCAAACAAACAAACAAATTATGTTTGTTTAAATGCCACTCTTGCTGTGAATCTCAATGTGTCATTGCCCAACACATTTCACCGTGGAGTATGAATGAGTTGTGCATTTAGGGGTGGTCAGAGTGGTCAAATGCGGTTTTATTTGTATAAAGTTATTGCTCATACCACGTTTACACATGTGGAAGGGACACATGGGAGATGCAGATGTTTTGACAGTAGTCCCTGTAATGTATGCTTAATGAGCTTATTTATTTGAGTTAAATTAGATTGTAACACAGAGTTTGTGATCCTCTGTAATAAAAGAAATGAAGGCTATTGTGAAGTTTAGCCCTAAGGAGCACCATTCTCCTAAACCTTGAATGTGAACCATATGAACTTTGAAATTGCTCCATTACTTTGGCAATTGTTTTCTAAATAACAATAGCAGCCTCTCAGATTGCAGTCTAAGAGTCACCTCTAAATGCACTGTGATATAAACACATTGTGAATAGCATAACAACAACATGATGCCATGGAGACTTAACTGCGGTGGCCTAAAACGACCGTCACAAGCGCCATTTGAGTGGGTATAGGAATGCAATGCTTGCTTTATGCCCAGGATAGAAGTTTGAGAGAGCTGATTGAATTTGGGCTGTGAGAATGTCTCTTTAATGTTGAAATTGAATGTGGTGGCCTTTTGGGCATAGTGCTCTCCCTTAGGGACTGGGTGGGCATTGCTCACTCCTAACATGCCACCCAGGTGTACTGAAAAATGGGTCAAATGCAGAGGGTCATATTTCTATCTGACTCTTCTGTGTTGTGTCCTCAGATCTGCAGCAGCCCATGACTGTACTATGGGCCCAGACGGAGGAGGGACAGCCTTCCTCTGACAAGGTAAACATTCTCCTTTCAATGTCATGCTCTCAAAAATCATCAATAACAAGACAATGTAATCATAAGGTTATTTTAATTCAAATAATCTGCAATAAGGGCATTCAAGAGCATTAGGGCCTGCGTAGAACCATTTGAAGAACAGATTAATTTTTCAGTAATGATTCTCACAGTTTTGTTCATTCAATGATAATGGTCTTTCACAGTCAGCACTTTTAATCAGAAGGACGGAATTGTAAGAGAAATCTTATGCAAATGAGGTCTCTAGTTTCGTGATAGGCATTTTAATGTTTTCAGTATTACCAAGCGTCACTGAACTGTACATTTTCTGTCATCCAGATCAGAAAGCACTTGTTTCATCTTCAGGGTTTCATTAGTTTAGTTTTTTCTGATGTTAGAATAATTTTGATTAGCGTGTTATCAGTCTCAAACATGAGTGGTACAATGGGGGTGTGCAGTGTGCAGACAGTGTACAGTGGTGGAGTCTGAGGCAGTGTTTGTTGAAAGGCTCCATCACACCTTTGTGTTTGTGAGAGCTCCATGCAGAGTTAACAGCTGCTGCTCTCATTCACTTCATTTGATCCAAAACATACATTACAATACATTATGGACCACAAAATAACCTGCTTTATGATCATCTGTTCATTTGAGGTGCATTTTGAGGAGGTCAGGGGGCTAAAATGTTAACACTGATGCCACACTTTGCCATTGTGCAGTTTGGCACCGTGGCACGCTTTCGGAACAAACTCTGTGTCAAGTGTCCCCTTTACCCCCAACTGTACTTGCACTGCCGGCAGACATCTAGACCATTACTCTAGCCTTGTGTGGCCTCAGGGTGGAACGCTTTTCTTTTGGCCTACCACAAAGTATGGTGTTGTTTGCTGGCTTGACGCACTGTGACAGCTGTCTACTCTTGGAAGCGGGGATGAAAGAACTAAAGAGCAGAATCTCCTTACTGACTCAAACCCAGAGCCAGTTTTGTGAGCAGCTCCTTGAGTTGTTGGTGAAATCTAAGTCAATATCCAACAGCATGATGAATGAATTAGATGTGACTATAGCTTTTCCCGGTGTATATTCCGCTCCTTCTGGCCAGAATGCAATCAGCCAACCTCTACCCATGTTTGGCATACATGGGGTTATCACTGTGCAGCTAAACCGAAGGATTCAATTTCTTCTACTTCTTCGCACAACTGGTCCCTCGTAACAAATACTAAACAAAAGGGAAAACACTCACACCATCATGGAGCTGTCAAATAGATTTAACATTCTTGACCTGACTGAGTTTCCATGTCTATCAAGTCACGAGGAGTTACCCTCTCCTCTTAGACCTCTCCCAGAACCTAGTATTCATACATTACCAGCTATTATTTTATTAAATTCAGCTACTGTAAACAAAAGAGGAAATATGTGATGCTTTTAATAGGCATTTTATTTCTGCATGTGATGTTTTGGATGGCAATGGTGATCCTGATGTTGATTATGTTGAATTTGAACCTCAGTCAGATAGCAGGCAGATTTTGTATTTAAGACCTTTCCTTTACATGGAGGTCTTAAATACACTCTGGCCCATACACCCAAAGAAGTCCACGGGAGTTGTTGATTTTGATCCAAAGCTTCTATTACTAGTTCGCCCATATTTAATTCAACCTCTATAACATATTTTTTAATGTATCAATTCAAATGGCAGTCATACCAGAATTGAGGAAAATGGCACGTGTTTTGCATTTACATAAAAGTGGGGCAACTAAAAACGTAAATAATTTATGGCTAATATCTAAATTACCTTGTCTGACAAAAGTTTTAGAAAACTTAGCTGCAACTCAAGTTACAATTTGTTTTAAAAAAAATATTTCAGAAAAGTTTTAAATGACATTTTCACAGCCCTTGATGACACAAAATTGTGTAGCTCTGTTTATTGATTTGACTAAAGATTTTTATTCAGTAGTTCTTAAAGTCCTCTTGAAGCACCTGAAGCATATTGGATATGACAATTCTCCATGTAATTCCAAAATTATATTTCAAACAGAACTCTGGGCTTTTTTCAACTTTAAGCAAAGTAGTGTCCCAGGGCTCAATTTTGGGCCCACTATTTTTAATTTAGATTTATTATTATTATTATTTTACTCAAATGGCTTTAAAACTGCAAGATTTTAATAAAGTCCAAAAATCTTATTTTGTCATTGAATGCAAATAAAAGTATATTCTTTTTTGTCTATAATCTATAATCTTTTTTTCTATGATCTGTAAGCTACAAATTTTTATACACTAAATGGTACATTGATTGAAAGTCACCACCTATAAATATCTTGAGTTTTGGTTTGATGAAAACGTACCCTTTAAAATACATATCTTGGAATTATATAACAGTTTAAAATCAAAATCCTAATTTTATTATAGAAATAATTATAGAAATAATTCAATAATTATAGAAATAATTCAATTACAGAAAAGAATTTGTGCAAGCAACCTTTCATTCTGTACTAGATTATGGATTATAATACAAATATATATATACATACATATACCTCTACTTTGAAACCTTTAGATACACTCTTTCACTCAGCTCAGTTTCATAACAGATGATGAATTTAAAACCCATCACTCTACACTGTATGAAAAAGTAGGTTGTCCATTGCAATCTGTCAGAATAGAACAACACCGTAGAAAATGTATTTATGTGATAGACTGCCTGAATATCTCACTTGTTTGTTGAAGTTTGATACAGGAACTTTTAATACAAAATCTCAGGATTTTCAACATCTAAAAACTGGCAAAAAAAAAAAAAAAAAAAAAACTGAAATGGTGCTGCATAACACAGATTTCTCCAAATTTTACAAAGAGCCTTGTATCCAAAACCAGGTTTGAACTAGACTGCTTCTGGAGGCCAGCCGGGTTCAGGCAACTTATGTCAGGTGTTTCTGCTCCAATCATTATGCTCAAAGCTTCTCTTCTTCTTTACATACCAAACTAGGTGTGATCCCCTCCTCCTCTGCTTGCAGAATGTGCAAGCTCCAGAAGGCAGAACAAAAATACCTCAGTTCACAGTTCATTCAGAGAAGCCTGTGTTGTCTCCCATTGTTTTTTCCCTCATAAGTGAGAGTGGGGGTGGCAATCACACCTGCTGCTCTGCAAATACTTCACTTATTATGCCTCATGTTTGGGGATTTTCAGAATATTGCAATACATTTAGCAAGGCAACGAAACATTAAAAAAAACCCAAAATAAATAATAAAACTGAAAATTCACAATGTGCCATGTTGTTTTTCTAGGAAGTCCAGAATCCATCCAATGGCAGCGTGACTGACAAGAGCAGTCGTTACGACATTGGAGAGTTGGCTACTTCCTCACTCATGGGTAAAACAAGCTTCTGTGTTCTTATTCTTAAAATTTTTTTATTTATTTCTTTTTTATGAAATCTATTCAGGCATTCTAACATATCCCTCACTTGAAAATGAGGTGCTACATTTCATGAGGCATTTTATTAGCAAATTATAAAAATAATCTCACGCTCAACCAGTTTATCATGGGTTTCAGCTTTTTGTTTGTAGATACCATTTTGAGCATGATTTACTTAAAAACTAGTACTCATAAGTACATGTACTGTGGTGTTCTTTGAGCTTTGCTACAGGAGGGACTGGTCATTTCACAAAATAGATGGCATCATAAGGAAAGAACATTATGTGGAAATACTGAAACATCTCAACATCTCAAGACATCAACCAGGACCTGAAAATGAGGAATATATATATTGTGAGAAGCTTACGGAAGGATATCCAAAACATTTGACCCATGTCATGCAGTTTAAAGGCAATGGTACCAAATACTAATGAAATCTCTGTACGGTAAACATCTGACTTTGAAGGAAGTAATGAAATTGTCTAAAAAAAAAATCCATATCTCATTATTCTGGCATTTAGCAAATAGAGATAATATTCATAATACTAATTGACCAAAAACTGGAAAAGTTTAGTCTAATTTCATGTCAGACAGTGTGGAAAAAAGCATACATGTCTTTTTTTAAAGTGTATGTAAACTTCTGGTTTCAACTGTAGTAGTAGTACCGATTCCATTCACCATGACTCTTCATAAGTAATCTCTATGTGTCATGACTTTCCAAAGGTATATCTGAGTATTACACACATGTTAAATACCTGCTGTGTCTCATCACAAACCTAATCATGGAGCTAGTTAAAGTCGAGCCACAGGAGGTTCTGTAGTCATTTTCCTGCTTCTCCATGACCTCTTTACCCTCATATTCAGATTCCACACATACATCAGCTTCACTGTCCCTCTGTCTGGGCTCACTATCTCTCTTAGTGTGCTTTGCCTTTTTGAACCTTTCCAGCCTCTGTTACATGGATACAGTAATTATAGCGGATGGAGGAACCTACATCAACCTCAGACACCTGCTCCAAATCAATGCAACAGCAATGCTTTAGTTCAGCTCAATCACTTGTCAATCAGTGTTTCATTAGTGCCACTGCAGGAGGGGGCAGAAGGGTGGCAGGTAGAGGCAGGAGGGGGGCAGGACTAAGCTGCTTGGACTTAAACATTCCACTTTCCTATACTCACATTGATTAACTTTTCACTTTGACCATTTTCCATGCAAATCTGCCTCCTGGTATATTTCCAGTTCAGCCCAAAATGTATTTATAATGAAGGGGAATTGGTCTTTTACAGATATAATGTAGAGAACTTACTGTTATTACTATATCAAATACTGCTGCATTCAGCAAAAAAGCTGCAGGGACATTTGCTTGTTTCCATGGAGACTGCTTTGCTTTGCCTGGACTGTTGCACAGTATGGCATTAAACCTATCTATTGCCTATTGCTCATCATGAAACATCAAACCACTGATCTTCACATGCATTGCCAACTGGTTGCATAAATCATCAGAGGATCTGTCAAACTGTTGTGTCTTTTACCAGTTTCGAATTTCAATTAATTTGTTTCACTGTCAATTGAGGCAGTTTCCTCATGTTAGAATTGTGACCTCTGGGATAAAACCAGTTAATATAAAAGTGTAATTACATTGGAGGAGCGCAATATCAAGATTATTGGCACATTTTTCTTCCTCAGCAAAGTTTAACTGCTTCTGGCTCCTTTGGTTTTATTTGCCATATCAAAGGCCTGGGGCTCTGGAACAGCAGCAATTGAGACACCACAAATACAGCCAAGAGATTCAGGTGCAGAATAGCAGCATGTTTACAGAGTAACTGCAAAAATTAACACTAAAACAATCACATTTTCTGTAAGGCAGGTGTGCTGTATGTTTCTGTAACTTTATAAACCTGTTACCAATTGCATATCAAGTAAATATACTTAACTTTTCCATTAATGCTTTAGTGTTTTCCATTTAAATGTTTTATGAAGTTTATCCATCTCTCCTCCCAGTGAGACATGCCTGGAACACCTCCCTAGGAAGATGACCAGGAGGCATCCAGAACAGATGCCCCTGGCTGGTTCCTCTTAATGTACAGGAGCAGTGGCTCTACTCTGAGCTCCTCCTGTGTGACTCAGCTATTCACCCTATCTCTAAAGGAGCGCCCAGCCATCCCACAGAGGAAACTCATTTTGACTGCTTGTATCTGCAATCTTGTTCTTTTGGTCATTACCGTGGGAAAAGCCTCGCCACCATATGCTCTCCGTCGAGCACCACCCCATGCATTGCTCCTAGGTGTGGCACCGGTGATGCCAGTCCGGGTGACGTAACAGGCCTTGATGTGGTGCTCATCATAAAAGTCTTCATCAAGTTCATCAATTAATCAGTATAAAAGCAAACATCTTAGCTTAACAGGAGGACTTGCCAGCAGGACCTGTATCAAAGTAGTTTGAGCTGAGTAACTACTCTCAGGACAAAAGAGTCCCTCCCATCTCTCTGTCCCAGGACCAAGTATCACAGCCCATCAAAAATGTATTGTTTTTAATAGTATGCAAGTCAGACAGATAAAAATTCAAAGAACTACTTCTCTTTGGACTGTTAATTTATTAATCTCTAACAGATCGTTGACAAACTATGTGATGTGATGTTTCGAGTACTGTGTAAAGACAACTAAATCTGGAAAAAAGGTGTCAGTATTTGGTTTTGTGATGTTTTAAGTCCCAAGGTAATATAAAGTGATTAGCATAATTATTCCTGCCAGCGCACAACTGAAAAATGCAACCTCTTTAAAAACATCTGCCACCCCCGTGCTCCTGTCTCGCTGTGTGTATGTGGTTCAACGATGCCAGCACAGCGTCTTCAGAAACTACCACGGCACATCAGACAGACAGTGGGCGTCATGTCTCTCCATGGAACACATTCAACTTCACATCAACAGAAACTCATTGTACTCCTTCTACAGCGCTGGCTGCTAATGCAAGAGGCAGATTACTTGTTCACTTTTCATACCTGAGTTCCTTCTCCATTTGACATCTGTGACTTTCTCATGACCTCTGCTTTTCTCTTGACATCAACTTGGGCCTAATCACACCCACTTCATCGGTTCATGTCTCAGCTAATGGGCAGTGAATCAAGACATTTGAAAGAAACTATAGCATATTCAACAACAGTTAAAGCTTGCCCCTCCACAATAATTTCAATGGAAGATAAGGATTCTTTCAATGTTTTGAAAGCCTATACGAAACACTGCAGACTACAAAAAAGTCTGTAATTGAAGAACTAGTGCCTTATGTCTCTTGCATAACACACATGAATGCACCTTTGAAATACCTTATTTATTATGCCGGACCACAGACCAGTGAAAATTGATGTGTGAGTAGACTTTTTGGGAGGCCTGGATTTATATTTAGTGGCCTGACAAGTCATGATATTGGTCCCTGTACTGTTCTTCTTGCTATTCTTATATTAAATGAATTAATGGTATGTATGTTTAGGTCATTTTAACATTTTCAATTTTGAGACATTTGGTGCATTTGCATAACTGGTTCTTCCATGTCTTTGGGTGGTTCTGACCCGTATTCTCTGTGCTCTGATTCTAGGTCTGGTGGCCACAATAAAGGATCACATCACCAAGCCCACAGCCATGGCCCAGGGCAGAGTGGCTCACCTGATTGAATGGAAAGGATGGGGTGTAGGCGAGGGGGGTTCTGGGGGATGGAGCGGAGCTGGGTGGGGAAGAGGGGGAGCTGGATGGGGGGGCATGGAGGCTGAGCTGCAGGAGGACGCACACTTCTATTCTCAGATGACGGACGAGATTAAAGAGGCTCGCTTCGCTGCAGGTAAGACTGAGAGCGATTAAACATGTGTCCTTAATACACAAAACTCACAAACAACTGAATGGAAAACAGTTAGTGAGACGTCAAAGGACACAACAAAAGTAGTAAAGTTTAAGCGTTTGGTTTACTACTGTCGTTTCTCTATCAAGTGAGTGACTGTCTGAAAACGTGTTATTAATAGGTAAGGACGATTATTATCAAGGGGAGACAGATGACTTTGGAACTTTTCTTCATATATTGCCTTCAGTCAACTATCTGATAAAAAGGAACTATGAAGCTCCCAGGCATGTAAAAAGAGAGATATAGTGCCCCTATTTTCTGTGAAATAAAAAATTCTGGGAAAGATCAAGATTTGCTTACACTCTGAACCCACAAATAATAATAATTTTAAAAAAACAAAACATTTCAATAGACTTTTTATATGCAATCTGGCTGGAGTGACCAAAGTCCAGAAATCATTTTAAGATATATAACGGCAACTTTACTCCTCCTTATATCTACTAATAATATAAATCTCTGTGTATAACTTGCAAGCATTTACAATTATAGTAAACTACAGAGCCTCAGATTTACAAAGAGCATGACAAAAGTATGAGTGACAAAAGTATAATGCTAAAAAACTAGTATAAAAGATTGTTGTGCAGCTTTAGTGCAAGTGTCAGAATGTTGAAACTGTGTACTCGCTTTATGTGGTCTTCATTGCAAAAACATTGTATAGATGAGTTGTGACATCTGTTGTGCTCAGTAACACAGTAGTCTCCTGGGACGTGTACAATTTACACATGGGACTAATTATGACAAACAGAGCCTGCACATGTCCTCCTATTGTGAGCTACTGTCTTTTAACATGACCTTGTTCTCCACTTCTCACATTCACATCTTATTTGTCACTTGTAGCTGCAGCTGCTTCTCCCCAGCTCGTGTAAAATCTGTTCACATGGATTACCGAGCGTGGATTCTGGAGGGCTTGGTACACTGTTTGTCATGTGGAGATATTTTTGAACAGAAGAATCCTTTTTGTCTTCCAAGCTAGCACACACGCGGACAGATGTTCTCTTCTCTGTAGCATGTCTGTGGGTCAATGGTCCTTTGTAGAGCCCAGCGGCCAATCGATAACATGTCTCTGTGTGTGTTTTAGGTGTGGCAGAGCAGTTTGCACTCGCTGAAGCTGCTATGAATGTGTGGTCTATGGGTGACAGCCTTGAGCGACCCTCCACCAGTTTACAAGGTGAGGGCAGACACAATTCACCAGGCTCACATATAAAAAGATATTTTCTTTATTGCATCATGACATCTTGTGCTGAGCAGTTCTAAATGCCAACATACACTATATTCTTGTTTAATTATATGCAAATGGCCTATGGCACAGTGAAGTCTGTTGTCTGTATGGCTGTTTTTGAAATTCTCATTTCAACCAATTGATCAAGTTGATCCAACTTCCTACTCTACAGTGCTATCATTGAGAATGTCAAAAGCATATGATATTGCTGTATAAATCTGTTACATATCTTTGTACCAGTAGGAGTAGCCAAAAGCATACCTGAAGTTGTATATAGCTTCATTCATTCCTGTTTTTCCATAATCCCGATCATTAAGTCACCTTGCAATTTTGTTTCAATTTTCCCCGGATTGTAACCTCAAACGCCGAAATCTGGAGGTCTACTGTTTTAAGTCCATTAATCATTGCCAGACTTCTGTAACTATGGTTGAAATCAATGCAGAGCTGTACATATGATAAAGCTCTATGAAATGTTAATTTTATGTACATACTTTAGCTCATTTAAAACCTTAAAATCTAAAATTTCTTGAAGCCTCCTATGGACAGGTGTGGATTAGCATTTTTAATAACACCTGAAACAGTGCATCTGGTTTGTCCAATATAACTGTTATGTCCATACCAATTAAATAAATAATGCATAAGCATTATTTTAAGTTCTAAAAAATATATATATATATACAAAGCAAAGGTCCTCAAGAGGCTCAAGGACTGGTCCTACACTGAAGAGCACCAAAAGTACCCTACACATCGAAGTACTTGTGCCTTCTTAAGTTCTGTTGCATATTCCTTCCAGTGAATATGTGCTGGGTTTATATTTCAGATTTGTTTTAGAAATAAAAAAAATAAACTAAATAGTACCACACACATGCTCTTCCCTTGCACCTGGAGGTTGCTCACTTGTATCTTGTTTTGTGAGAATCTTCTGTGCACACAAACACTGTGACTTTTAATTAGTTTTGTTAAAGTCTGTCTTGAGCCTGTGGAGAATAATGATCAAACTGTGCTGCAGCTGGTGAAGGGGCACCTGTAATGAGCCTGAGTGCTGCATCTCAAGTAAAATTGCATCAAGCATTTTAAGAAGTGGCTACAAATGAATACAGAATATATTATGGAAAGTTATAGCTTTTACAACAATTTTCAAGAACAACTTACATCGTATTGTACCCAATTTATCCCTAATCTCCTATACTTAGCTTGGTTTGACTTGGTTCATCTCTGGCTGGCTTTCACCATTAGATGCTGTGTAAATACTGTGATAATAGCATTTAAATAATATATCTTTTGAATGGTCAAAAGTCCTCAAAATGGCACCTATAAACAGGAAACTGAAAACCAAGTATAAACAGAAAGTGGCAACTCATATACTAAAATACTACTTGAAGCCAATGAATGATTCACCAGAGGAGCATAGCAGTAGTAACTGCTTATAACATTGTAGTAGCGATAAAAGTTATTATTTTCTACTACTACATACTCAATAGGTCTTCAGGAAAGTACTGTATATAAAATCATTGAAATTGAAAAACATTTAACATCATATTTGGTCTTTGCAGTGCCCCACAATCACCTGCTGTCCCAATTCCTCTTGGACGGGGGGAGCATGGGTGTCCCTCACCACCTCTACAGCCTGCAATCTCAGATGTACACAGAGCCAGGCATGGAACCCACCCAGGATGATTCTGTGTCGCCCACCACCAGCAGCACCAAGCCACAGACAGAGGTGCAGGTGGAGCCTCGGGGCCCCCTCACAGTAGAGGCCAGTGTCCGACATGTGGACAGCAGTTCTTTGTCGGAGGACGATGTCTTTTATAACTGAATTCTGCATCACAAAGCTGCCATTACTATGATCACAGAATGTACATGTACTTAAAGGTGTGTAACTTTTCCAGTGGTGGATATGTTACCTCCCTGTACTTAACTTATCTATCTCAATCTATGTATATATCAAAAATACTTCTAAAAACATGATTTACTGCAAGTGGGCTCGCCTCTCTACAGATCTGATCTGTAACTTGCCTTGTCTCAATGTGAACAGATAACTTAAATGCCATACTGTGGGAAATTCTAGGCAAAGTATAACATGGACCTCTATGGACACAGGCAGGTGCCATATGTTCCATCTGAAAAGTTATGCAGTGCACCTTTACAAAGCTTAATTGTTCATTGACGAAGTCAACAGCACACAAATATTTGATCAGGAACTGGCTCAGGTGTGAAGACAGTCTGGACAATGACGGCTCAGTGGACTTGTATGAGGACTGCAAAGGATCAATGCGCTGAATGTTTTTCCTATGGGGTCAAGTGACTCCATGGAGCTGATTTCTGTCTGGATAGATGTGTATTCCACAAAACACATCTTTCTTGATTACCTTATGAATGTTATTCACAATCGAGCCTCTTGTTGTGAGTCCGACTATAAACATTTCTTGGGCAGACATGGTTTACATCCATGCTTTTGTAATGTGACTTCATAATTAATTTTATATCTCTGCGCCTTTCTTGACACACAGTGGCAAAGGATCAAAAAACAAGAATACTTCAAGTAAAACGATACTGAACAATTTTGTTGTGTGTATGGCCATTTTGACTTTTTTGATCAACAAACATGCGACAAGGTACAAGTCAGGCTCTTGTGTTACTGTAATGCTGTGGGCAAAAGTGGGATCATCATGGATACAAGTCCCAACCCAAGACTGAATCAAGAGCTACCATTACAGTTAACTCAAAACAACCCACTGTAAAAAAATTGTGATAACTTAAACATCATATCTTACGCAAATTTGACTCTTTGGAGCTTAAAGCTGTGTTAGAATGCTGTTACCTCATCAAAACATACCCAGAGTTGTGCTTTGTTACAGTAACTCAGGTCTGAATAATCGTTTATTATAAGTCTGTCTAATCTCCAAAGCTAGTTAGCAGTCACCATTTACCTTTTGTTCAGTAGAGATTGGCAAGTCCAGGACTAAAATCATCCAAATGATTGCAGTGAAGGTGTATGGAGTTTAAAACACAGTGGAGCACTTACTGTATTACCAGGGTGGAACACCTTGTGTTTTCTGCTTGAGAGAAGAACCTAAATGTGTATGAATGAAACATAAAACAACTCTGACTCTGTTTTTGATGAGGAAATATTATAACAGATCAGAATAAATCAGAATATGAATAAATCAGAATATGAATCTTTTAGGCTTGTTGGACAATCTGTGACTGACATAAGAGAAGACAGATAAGGTCCAGACTATGGATACCTGGCATGTGTCAAAACTGTTTCCTCAAAAGCCCCAAATTCCTTTGATGCCCTTCTTGCAAATTCATAAGTTTGTCTGTAATGTTTTGGATATAACAGAAATGAAGGTAGTTCTCAGACTGGCTCTGTTTAGAAATAAGCAAGACATTATTACCATATGGTGACTCTTCATATTGATTGGGCTGAATTTGTTTGCTTCACTCAGTCTTCATAATGGGAATAAAAAACCAAAGCATAAAAAATACCTCTTCTCGGGGTGCTTGGGCTGTTGTCTTTGACCACTGCAGCCTGAGGGATCCACTTAATCATTTTGCAAAATTAAAACCATGTTACTCTAGGGGGTACAAATGGGATTCAGTGGGGGAGAGATTTAGTTTAAAGTGATCCAAAATCTGTAAAAAACAACAACAACAACAAAAAAAAACAAACAAAAACAAACAAACAAACAAACAAACAAACATTTTCTGTGGTTTCATGTGGTCAGGTTTCACTTGAAGAGTCAGAGTAGGAGAAGACTGTCTGGGATTCTTCACTTTTTGTCTTTTTAATGTCCCATAACATAAAAGGCAGCACTAAAATACTGAAGTGTACACTGCTGATACAGTGGCACAGCAGCTGCAGACATTTGAGTTGGTCAGTGTTATTGTTGATATTTCCATGAAATAAATTAACTCTTATCTACAACTGTTTTGACTAGTCTTTATATATACTGAATGTATATACGGTTTCAACAGTGGTCATCTGGACATCTGAACTGAAGAAGCTGCTTGAATGAGCAGCAAAATGTCTTCACTCCTACAACGATTTCTCCAGTTTGCAGATTTAAATTTCATCTTTTGCTATCGTCTGGACATTGTTTTTATGATCAAGACGTTTGGCTCTCATTCAGAAGCCATTTTCAGTTTGATGGAGCTGGTTTGAAGCACTGAGCTTTTTTCTAAACTTAGTTGTCTAAGCCCAGACCCAAAGGGAGGAGTTTCTAAAACTATCCATTGTACAAAGTCATTGGTTCATTAGATATTTCAAAATGTATTTATGTTTCAATTCACAAAATATCAAACACGTATACACAAAACAGAAGACTCAAAACAGAAGACTTGCATTTGAACTGATCATGTATAACAACATAAAACACACATTTCCACTCTTTGCTTTTTGACATGTTTTATTAAAATAATTTGTATAATAGCTGTGTGTATAAACAGTGTAAATGGGTAATAATCATCACATAAGGAGTTCTTGGCTCTCCTAGACTGAACAGACTTTGGGCACCCATCCACTTCTGCTACACCAGTCATCAGCCATATGTTTATTTCAATTTACTGTCACAGCTGAGGTTGCACACCCACACATCAACCAAACCCGCAGGGGGAACACACTCAGTCAGCTGAATACAAAATTTGCATGAAAGCAATATTTTTGCACAAGTGTCCTTTAACCTCTCTTTATATCTAAAATGTGCAGTATCCATGGAAAAAGCACATTCACCCAGTATTTGTTGCCTGGTGCACAAGTCGTGACTACATTTGTATTTGCAAAACCACCACTTGGGGGCACCAGAGTGGACATAATCTCCATATTAATTTTGTATTCTTAACACATAAGTCCATAGTTCATTGTGCTTCATTTCAAATACATCCTTGTAGTATATTAAACATTATTATGAGAAGTGCTTTACTGTTACCCACATGAGTCCCATAAGGAAGACCATAATGACAGAAGGAGGGTCAAGTTAATTTACCTTCTATCTGAGTGCACTCTGTTAATATCTGCAGCCATGGGTGGATATATAGTACTTATCTACTCAGAAACAATGACCTGATAATCACAACAGCAGCAGAAGACAATGGGTCGTGATGAAGGAGAACAAGGGGTTTGTTTGTTTTGCTCACAGGGACATGCTGCTGGTACTACACTACACGCTAATTAGACCTAGAGCAGGCCATGTTTGATCAGAGGGAACATCTTCATTTCCTGCTTTCAGATGTCTTGGGCCAGGTCCTCCAGCATCCTCTTCAACTACAGACAGGAACCAGATTAACTTTGAATTCAAAAGTACAGGATATATCTGCACATACATTCTTAGTGATTGAAGGTCTATACTCCTACACAGTAATCTTAGGATACACATGGGTCTGGGCAGTAGTCAGTGAATTCTCATTTAAATTATCTAGGTGGAATTAGAATTTTATTTTTAGTAGGCGGTTGATAATACAAGAAACATCATTACAGACGTTTTAAAGCAACCTAACTAATGGCATACTCAAAAAAAAATAAAAAAAATAAAAACACACCCAAAAACCAAAAACAAAACAAAAAAAAACAAAACAAAAACACTAAATTATGAATAACAAATATTTCTAATGCATGCAAAGTAATTCTAAACAGTTCCCATTTTAGTGAACCTGTTTGTTTATAAAAAGAAATTCCTGTTGTATTGACTGTTCATACTCCATGGTCTAGTAGTTTCCTCTCCATAAATGTCCTTTGCGGTTGGTTATACTATGCACCTATAGCCCATTACACTCAGACCACCAGTAGATTCATACAGACAAAGGATGATGGATGAAGGGAATCTACCACCTGAGCCATCATCACCTTCTTTGAGACATATATGCATAACTACATATTTGATTCAAACTGTATAAAGAAAAAAATAAGAGATAAGTAAAACTATGAACGATAAATACTAATTTAATATGTTGCTAATCATCTTCGTTTCATAACTGGTGATGAATTAAAAACCAGTCAAAAAGTAGGTTGGCCATCGCTATCTGTTTGAAGAGAGCAACATGGTATAAAATGTTTTTATAAGGGACTACCTGATAGACTGCTGGAATATCTCACTTACTTGTTGAACATTGATATGGGAACAATTAATACAAGATCAGACCGTGTCTAAAGACAGGTCACACCAGAACTGAGATGGGAAAAAGGGCTTCTGGCTATTTTACTTCCTAAAAAATGAATATATTTCAAAGACAAGCAAAATTGGATACTTTGGTGCCACAAATGCAATTTAATAATCTGGTGACAAGCACATTCACACCTGCACCTGTTTTAATGTTTTAAATGGATTTATTTGTTTGTTTGTTTGTTTGTTTGTTTTTATTATTTGAACACCCATGAAAAGGAGAGTCTGAGCACTCTCCTTGGGCTCTCCTTGTATAAATAAAATAAATAAAGTAAATAAAGTATTATGTGTCATGGTTTAAGCCTTACCTCTGGCCATGTTATAGCTCCTCTCAGTTTTCCTCCATCAGTCACAAACAAGGTTTGTTCTCTGCTCACACTCAAGACTGTATATGCCTGTAGCAAAACAAACTATGGATTTTCAGCCTAATCCTCTACATCACCATAAGCAGTCAATAAATGTCTGGAAACACATTCTGGCATTGCATTGTCTCAGGTGGTAATAGAAGTCATTATGATTGTTATGCTTAAGGTAATCAACACATTTGATTGAAACAATACATGTATAAATACATAAAGAAACATGTAAAGATTTGAGTTAAGGGGGATATAAGACCTGAAAAAGGCTATTACAAGGTATCTAAAGCTACAACCGATGAGGAAGCCTTTCTTTAACTGCATTTTCTCATCAACAAGAGGATCTTGCTATTTATCTCAAAAAGGTAATAAAAATTACTTCAATTAGCCTTGCTAAACACAATTTGCATACTCTCTTTCCGTATCCCACAGTAATAAGAGAATCCCCATTACACTTTGCTAATCAGATCTTTTAGTACTCATTTTTTGTTGACATGATCCTGTTTTAGTCAGCTCATAATCTTAATCCAAAAGTATTTATTAAAGGTCTTGTGCTAGATTTTTGTCCATGTATTTGAGCAAAATTTGTCTTGCCCCAGTACAGATGAATTGTATAAGCAGCTCTTGAGGTCATCTAATCATTACAAGTTTTTTTCTGTCCGATGACCAGGACTGCACTGTCATTTGTTAGCTTTACCATGACTGCAAAGTTGTGAAGAAGAATAATTAGGAAGCCTGGAATGCATAAGTTGAGCGAGAAATAATTTTGCACCACTGCAAACTGTTTCAAATGAACTAGTTTTGTTTTTTATGTTTTTAAGATCTGGCTAAAGTTAAAGTACAATTTTATTTAAGTCAAAACCACTCAACATAATGAATGTTAGATAGCCTAAACAAACTCAAAGTTACAAATGTACTTACATAAATTATGTATAAAGTGTGTATGCCTACCTGCTGAACAGTGCTGTGAGATGACAACAGGATGGAGGGATAATGAACACAGCACACTTCTTCCAGACATCTCCCCAGATTCTTAGAAAGTGAAGCACATTCAATGTCATCGTATTTCACGGCCATGACAGCTGCTTCTATATTGATGCTATATTTATTACTATTACAAGTGTTGATCATTTATCATCAGTCTTTCCTGTTTTTATTCATACTTTTAGTGGCCTTTACCTGGTCGTCAACGATAAACTCTATCAGCTCAGAGCGGGGTATGTATCCAAGTAAAAACAGCGTCTCTACAATACAACACAGAGAGGTGAGTTTTCAGTATGCGGCTGACTCTGCTGTATCACCCACTTGTCTGCTCCTTTCACCATGTGCAATTGCTAAGGTTTTTCAAAATGGGCAACAATTTTCCTAATTTCTGTCATTATTTTCTCTCTGATGCCGCGTAATAGTGTGTGCAAACTGGAATGTCTGGGTAAGCTTTGCTATTAAGAAACATGGTCAATAGAGGAGTCTGTGGGACTTGAACGCTTGACAAATGTTTGAATAATAAATCCTCCACTGATTCTTGGTACTTTTAACACTAAGTTCCACGATGCACAAAACTATAATTTTCCTTTTCCTTTTGGCTTTAACATCTGGCTACAGTAGAAAGTGACTTTCATGTTTAAAATAGTGCTGGTTGGTTGAAAATATATGGATCAGTTTGTGAAATCTAGTTTGAACACACTTTTTCATGTATTTTTCTTTGTTATTTCAATGATAATCTACATTGTAGATTCTCACAAAAGGCACCAAACTAAAAATGGCACATATAGAATGTACTAAACAAAACAAAAAAAACCTCAAAATAATGCAAAACTTATTTAGATTTTTTTTATTTTTTTTTATTAAAAAGCCACCCTTTGCTTTGAACCCTGATTTCCACTTTTGGCATTTCTTGACCCTGACAAGGCACAGCTGTGAAGTGTAAACCGTTTCAGGACATTTCATCATAAAGCTCTTTGGGAGAACTCATTGGTTTGCAGCGCTGTCAACAAAGCAAAGGGTGGCTACTGAGAATTTGGATTAAGAATATAAAAAAATATTTATCTTATTTAACTTTTTTTTTTCTTTGATACATAATTCCATACATCTTACTTTATATATTTAATGTCTTCTGTGTGTATATACAATTTTGAAAATGGTAGACTTAAAGAAAAAAAATACATTGGAAAAAAAAGGTGTGTCCAAACTTTTAACTGGTAGTGTGCGTCAGCCTTATGTCAGTACTGTGAGTAATCAGGTGAATGTGCCGTGAATGCCCTCACCATCAGAGTCCACCACAGGGACGTCAGCCTGAGAGCTGGTGCTGACAGCAGTCTGGACCTCTGCCTGTCTGGCTGCCTTCTGGAGCAGGACTGACGGAGCCCTCAGCAGCTGTCCAAGAGGGGTGAGCGCCAGCCTGCCACATGGAAGCACAAGGCAAGTGACGTGAGACAGGTGTAAGTCAGAGGAAAAACAGGGAGAGGTGAGATAGGTGAAAAATAGGTGTGAGAATGATACAGGTGAGAGAGGTGTAAGGTTAGGGTTAGGGTAAGGTTGGGGGGGCAGGTGAGATTGTGAGACAAGTTAGAGGTGCGAAATATATGATTCTCAACCATCTTCCCTTGACAACCTCTATCTGCATACCCCACATCTCTTGGTCTTTTTTGAACCTTTTTTTAAAAAACCTCGGGGGCAGACCTGGGCATTCTGCTTTAATCCGGTTCCCCCACTTTTTTTATATATATATATATATACATATATATATATAGAGGTGTGAGTGTATGTGCTGTGGGCAGGTGTGCTGTTCAGCATTGAGGTGGCGTGCTCTCTCTTTCCCCTCAAACATTACCTGCCCTGTTTATATATATATATATATATATATATATATATATATATATATATATATATATATATATATATATATATATATATATATATATATATATATATATGCTGTGATCAAAGACAATTTAATGTTTCCTGCACCATACGAAACTTTGTGGCCATGGTCCATCCAATCCATACAAGATAAAGGCTATTTACTATACAACTCTATTCCACAACAAAGTACTAGCCAGAACAGTTTTGAACATATTTCAGCTGCGGTAAATGCCTTTCACTATAATAATAATTAAGAATAATAAGACGGACTCACAGCTTGACTTCCCTCTGATCTTCTTTCACTTTCAGAGAGGGGATGTAGATTCACTTTCAGAGAGGGGATGTAGATTCAGAATAGTCAAGTTGTTTACAACTCTCAAATGCTCTATGTTTACCCCTTATTTATTCCAGTACAATTTATTCCACTGCAGCTCAGACATGGCAATTTCCACAAAAGAACTGCCTGCCCTTTTTCTCAAGAGTGCTGAGGGGGGATATTTTTATAGAAGCAAAAGACCAGGATAATACCATGTGGATATGTAAAGTGTTCTTATGATGAACTTGAGTGATAGTAATGCTCCCTCATGAACCCATCGGCTCCCCCAGGGGAGTCCACCTCTGTCCAGCACACAGTCTCATCATGTAGAGTGTCCAGCGTTTTAGGGTCTTGTCATGCTGGCTTGTCTCCAGTGATGACAGCCGTGCTAAACGATTTCATTGCTACTGAATGATAAAAATAACACTTTAAACTAACATGCACGCCGACATGAACACACGGCATTCACACACATCCACACACATACGCACACATACACACACACACTGATACCAAGATGTGAGCAGCAGGAAAGTAATGGGTCCAAGAACAGAGCTAAGGGACAATCGGTGCAATAAGCTTTTATGTCACCATAAAAGGTTGTGGTCAAATGCTAGATATTACATTCAGACATTCTATGTTTCTTTTGTAGAAGATATGTTACTATTTTTGGAAAACAGCGGAGAAGTATGAAATTACTTATTGAACAACTAAATATTTAATAAGATACAAATAGATTCAAGATTCTTAATGAAAATTCAACTCACCATTCAAGTGACATCTATATGAAGAAAACTGACTCTTCAACAAGGGTAAGCAAGTGAAACATGCTCAAGAAAAGTCAAATATATTCTTATTTATCCCCCCCACACTCAAATAACTGTGTGATTAGCAAATATGTACAGACTTTCAGATTGATAACATTCTCTGTACCAAGTCTTCTCCTATAGCTAATGGTTCTCCCACAGCAGCTCTGAGGTCCTCTTGATGGTACAATTAGGTACTCAGGCCTCTTTTGGTAGTTCTGTAGTGTTTTTAGTTCTTCACATAAAGGGTCTAAGTAGGTAAGAATATGGTATGTGAACAATGACAGTAACATTACTGTCAGATAAAAAGTAACAATTTCGTTTGATGTAGTTTATACCAAAAATTAAATTAAGGGCCGTAGCAGTACCTGGGAGAGACCCTCTTCAGCGAAGGCAGGTGGGGAAGTCTCTTGCTGATGGACAGGTTATCATAAAAAGATGGTCGCTGCCCTGCCCGAGACACCATGTTGGCGATCAGAGTGGAGATAAAAATGGGCCCAGTGTGAGAGAACTGTCCTGTCAGCTCCATGGCCGAGAGGGCAGGGGACAGGCTCTGAGTGCAAGCTCCGGAGAAGGCTGCAGCACCTATGGGACACATGTTTTATGCAAGCAGGTTTTTATAGTTTTAACTGAATAGTAGGTATAAATACTCTACAGATTTACTGATTGTAAAGCTCAGGGAGAGAAGGCCAAGTGTTTGCAGCACTGTCGACAAAGCAAAGGGGGGGCTACTTTGACGAATTTGAATCTAAAATATAAAGTCGAGTTATTTCATTCTTTGCTACATAATTCCACATAACTTGCTTTATATAGAAACATAAAGAAAAACATGATTGAATGAGATAGTATTCCCAAACTTTTTACTGGTAGTGTAGTTTTAAAAAGTTAATCAATTGTCTTTGTGTGGTTTATTCTGTTGCAAAAAAAGGAGCAAAGTAGAGAAGAGAGTAGATCAGATAGAAGATTAAGTTTTCAGAATCAGAATCAGAATCCTTTTATTGCCATCGTTTGTGAACACAGTTCACAAACTAGGAACTTATTTTGGTGATAAAGTGCAACATAAAACATAAAACACACTGAATAAATACAAATACAAATAAGGGCATGCACGAAGTCTTAAAAAAAAAAAAAGAAAAAAGAAAAAAAAGATTAAAATCAAATAAAATACTTAAAGGTAGAAAATATATACAACAGCAGCATCAGAACAACAGTGCAAAGATGACTTATTAAAGTGACCGGTGTTATAAGTGTCCAGTTTTGTGCAAATATTATAAAGGCAGGTATAGAGGCATGTACACAGGTCATCATGACATAAATAATGGAGGGGAGGACTGGACAGTGAGGGGATGCACCTGAGAGAGGAATGCCTGTTTTGATAGAAAAGTACTGACTGGATAATTATTACAGTAAATATGTTTAAGGACATGCTAAAATGTATTTTTGCTATTACACCATCCCATCAAACAGTAGTCACAATTTGAAAAAAGTGAAATCTTGTCATATGCAAGATGGTATTTTCCTAGACAGCACCATCTTTGACTATTTGAACCCTGAAATCATGTGTAAATAGTAGATAGGTTTTACTCTGACATCTAAATGATTTTCTACCTTAGTGACAATTATGGATGTCAGCTCACATGTCTTCACAAGATAACAGTTTTTACACTGTTCAGTTTACTACTTATGAGGTACCTGCCAGAGCGTAGCCTCCTGGATTCACTGCAGTCCAGTTTGAGCCTGACGTCACGTAGGCTAGACTTTCTCCAACCAGCCTTCCCACTGCTGCACCTGTAATACAAACGCACAGAGCTCAGTTTAAACTCCATCTGAAAAGACCCTACAATCAAATCTGGTACCGTAGATAAAGACCGGCATGAAGTATCCCGCTGGTATGGGCAGGGTACAGGCTAGCAGTAGCATCCACAACTGCACAGAGCAAAAATAACTACTATTTAGTCTCACTGTTTACACTATACCCATACAAACACCACAAAAGCCCAGTTCATTTGCATATCTTATCACGTCCTCACCATGGGAAATAGCTTATCCAACTGCACACACACTTTCTATGCATGTAGATGCCATTATCTCCCCTCATGCATTAGTTCAAAAGGGAGAATAAAAGGGGGGTGGATGTTTTTTGTTTGTTTTTATCAAAAACCCATTAGTAGGCTGTGGAGGTTTTGGAGCAGTCTGGCCATTTCAACTCGAAAGGTTAAACCGTTTTCAGCCGGCTCCTATTGTTAAAAATGTCAATTATTTCAGAGTCGGTACTGGTTTCTCTGTGCAGGGTGAGTGCCCAAATATATCCAAGCTTTTGGGTGCTATAGATGTTGTAGCATAATGAAACTAGTACTTTGAGGAGCAGGAAGATGATTAGAGGCAGGGGTACAGGGAGCACTGAGGAGGTCCAGTCCACACAGGGCGCCAGCTCCAAAACTGATGCATTCTGGGATGGGGACAGCCAAGACTTAGAGTGCAGAAGAGAGGTGAGGATCTGCTTCATTGTGCACTGAGAAATACAGCAAGACAGGTTAATGAGAGAATGCAAGATAAACATAATTATTGTGAAATTACAAGTTTGTTGTAATGGGTTGACATGTCACCTACTCATATACTGTCATTTTATTCTTCATTTTGTTTAGTTTTCCCCTTTTACACCCAGCCTCATTGGTTAAAGGTCCTATATTACACAAAATTGATTCTTGTGAGCTTTGAGCCATGTGATAATGTTGTTACCGCCTAAAAAACAAATCTGAAGTTGTATTTAGTTTCATACACACAGGTTTGAGTAAAGTTTATTAGTCTGTCCACATCTCCAAAGCTCAAAATGCTCTGTTCTACCTTGTAATGTCATGAAGCAGTAGTTTTCATGTTAATAGCTACATTTTACCTTTTACCTTTAGTTTAGTAGAGATCAGCAATTCCAAAGCTGAAATAATTGAAGTGATTCTAGTGAAGGTGTATGGAGTTTAAAAACACAGTGGAGCACTTTCTGTATTGGCATAAGACATCACAAGGTTGAAGGTGTTTTCTGAGGTTGTGTGTAACATATGTGAATGAAACAAAACAAAACTTTTTTATGGTTGAAGTTTTAATAAGGAAAAACATTATATCATAGATCAGAAAATAGTGTAGTATAGTATAGGCCCTTTAACATTTACTGAAACACATAAACAGTGGAAACTAAGATTTTTAGCAACTTTAATTAACATCTACGTGTAGTCAAAAACTTGGAGTCATGGTCTAGCGCTGCAGTTGTGATTCCAATAAAACTATAACAAATGCTGCAGGACTTTTCAGCTGCACATAATACACACAATCAACACAGCAATATGAACTAATTCAATAAGTAATGATTAATGTGTAAAGGGAAATCATTAAGTGGCTATGTATATCCTTTGTGTAATATATAAATGTGTACACTGAATCTTCAAGGTAAACATGGAAAAGTCAGTCACCAAAATTATTACTTCATAATAATAATAATAATAATAATAATAATAAAGTAAGTAAAAAGTATGGTGTGAAACTACCTTCAAATATTACTTGAGTAAATATTACCTCATGTTATCCTTTCACTTCATAGAACTCTCTGAGAAAAAAATATGATGACGTGCACAGCTAGCTCTTGTTTAGTGTGGAGGACAGCACATACTATATTCGATATATACTGTAGGACAATCCAAGTAGTGGCATTATTGTGAGGTGTGTGGATTTTTCCCCTACATACAGCTGTCACTATGTTAGTTGTGTGCCCCTCGTGCTGCTATTGAAGGACAGAGAAAAAGAGATGCAAATGCAATTTCATGCAAAAATGAGTAGGAAAATTGCATCTTAAAGTAAAGAAGCCCTCCATTCAGCAATGAAATGACCTTCCACCACAAAGTGTAAACAAAACAAATGATACATCTCAGACGTTGCAGTACAAGTGTGACAATCATACCAGTAAAAAGGTATTAGTCATGTGGGAAATCTGTCTGTTCATCTTGGAATATAAAAAAGATGCTGGGGTAAATAAATGTGTTGGGTATAAAACAGTTAAATGATCTGGTGGTATGTGCCTTTGTGCCAATTCTTTCTTTTTATTTTTCTTTTACATAAAAATTTGCGAAAATTCACATTGACACAAGAAAAGAGAAATTAATCAGAGAAAAGAGAGATTAACCAATCAGGACTAACTGGTTGACCTAACAGCAAACATGACACCTGCCTGTATCTCCAAACCTCAAAATGCTCTGTTCCACCTTGTCGTACCATGAAGTTGTAGTTTTCAGGTTAACAGCTACCTTTTACCTTTAGTTCAGACTGGAAATTCCATAGCTGAAAGTTTTGTAAAGGTGTATAGTTGAGTTTAAGGAATGTATGGAGTTTCAAAACACAGAGGAGCACTTCCTGGATTACCACATAACATCACAAGGTGGAACAGTGTTTTT
The DNA here is from genome assembly GCF_009829125.3 of Periophthalmus magnuspinnatus. Classification (NCBI taxonomy): domain Eukaryota; kingdom Metazoa; phylum Chordata; class Actinopteri; order Gobiiformes; family Gobiidae; genus Periophthalmus; species Periophthalmus magnuspinnatus. The sequence goes on from NC_047132.1 coordinate 18,668,746, forward strand.
AGTTTGAGATAAGAAATCTAAATATCTGGGGTTTGTGTGTTAAACGTTGTTTATGAAACAAAACACAACTCACAACAGGTATGTTTGCAATTATAACATAGTTTAGAAATGTGTGTAATATGGGCTCTTTAATATGCAAATATATTAGTAATATACAGTTGAACTGTGTACTTGTCTGCGATGTTTCAGAAAGAGGTAAATACATATAGTATTACATAGAGTGCTAGTTTAAGTAATATGATTTTTGTAGATGGGAAAAGTGCAAATCAGCTCTGTCGATGCTATACTAAACTATTTCAACTTCTCTGTCTCTTTTCATTCACTTACTGTTGTATCAGAGAGTTTTGGAATATAGAGTTGCATATTAGAGTTACCTTTGAGGCCATGAACTGTCCAGCAAAGTGAGGGAAGGTGACACAGGCCAGGAGGAAGCCCACCCCCGCAGAATATAGCACTTTCCTATGCAAACAGTGCAGTTATAGGCAGACATAAAACTACTTCCACTCTTACAGTAATGGTGAATTTTAGATTGTAGACTAGAGTGTGGATTAGGCAACATAATCTAAACTCAGTATTTATAAAGTGTATATTTAGTCTGTTATTCAGCTATATTATATGACTAACACAGCGCAATAGCTGATGTGTCCCTGAACAAGACACTTGACACTTCATATTCCTGTGTGCCTTGGTACTATTGTGTAACCACTTGAATCTGATGGAATGTGTTATAGAATGAGTATTGTTGCAGTGTAAATAATGTGACGTGCCCCCTTTCCCCTTGTTCCATTCTTTTTATGACCTGCACATAGTAATTAGCTTCCTGGGAATCTGGTACTTGTATATTTGCCTTTGCACTATTTGACTGTACATTGTACTGTTAAATAAATGAAATATTAGGTCTGTGGAATGCATTATTGATCCCCTATGCATTTGGTCCATCCTTCAATGCCACTGGGGAAAATGATCAGGATGCATGTGTGGGTGCCTGATTCCACTTTGGTAACACTTTTCTTTACACTAGTTGACATGCAAAAGACCACATAGCATTGCTCCTCTACTCATACCCAAAATCAAAATGACATCTACTCCACATTGATCTGCTATTAGACACAATAATGGATTCTTTTCTCAACCCACTTGTACATTGTATATGCTAGTTCGCAGGCTGTCCTCACATACTCCATTCTCCCCCAATTTTAGTGTTTTGCTGCATCTTGCATGTGTGACTCATTCCAAAGATGTGTGTGTGGAGACAGGAGCACTCACTCTGTCGTTAGCATCCTGATCAAGACAGGCATAGTTCTGGTGTAACGCAGGAGCCGACGATGGCAACAGAGGTAGAGACAGCTCACTGCTCCACAGAGCAATCTGTCCCAAACACAAGCGACAGGAAGGCATTAAATTCAAGGAGGAGGAATGATGCGGAGAAATAAAGCGTGCCAAGGCTAATTTTGGGTTAGCGCAAATGTTGCCATCTTCATTGATTTAGAAAAGGCGATTATGCAAATTGTCTGGAAGTAATCTCACCCAAGAAAGACAAAAATCAGGATTTCCAGTGGGTAGAATGGCAACTTTGTGGAGAAGTTTGTTTTGAACATAGTCTGTAGAGTCTCTGTGGACATACAAAAGAACCTGTCAAATATTTTATCAGCTCTCAACTTCAATAAAAGTCTAGCTGCAAATTATTAGTAATTTGACACTTTTGGACAGAAGATGTGACTAGGGTGTATAATATCACATTTAGACCAAAATTTTGAGATTATTAAATTGAGATTATTACCAAGACAAGTTCAACAGGAGTAGTAGCTCATAATTTGACTGCATTTGGAAACATTTTGAAAACTGGAGAAAAAGCAACATACGAGGAACCTGACAATGATATTTGACTGTGTTCATGGTTCAGTTCAAGAAAGTGGGGTGGTTCTACTACATTGCCGTTTCCATACAACAGTAAACTCAGTCCTTTAGGCACACATATGTATCAGGAAAAAGCTTTACATACAAAATATACATCAGGGATAGAATAAAATGCTTGTCAAAGCCTGATCTCATCAGATTGCAAAAGATAAACAGGATTGGGCCTGGTTAGGACTTCCATAGGAGCCCATTCAGAATACCAGATGCAACAGTGGGCTGCCAGTTGCCAAACTGTTGTTGTGTCCTTAGGCAAGGCACTTCCCCCACATTGCTTAGTATGAATGTAGTGAGTATGTGAATGTTAGTGGTGGTCACAGGGGCCAATGGTACAAAACTGGCAACCCCACACTTGTCAGTCTAGCCCAGCTGCCCCCCAGAGCGTATGGAAAGCACTATACAAGAGTGATGCATTACTAGTATTACTGGTATATAACAACAATGTAAACAGTGCTAGCAGTGCCAGTGCAAATAAAACTAATATGTATCTCTAATGTTACAAGCCCACAACACTGAAATAGAACAGTTGATCATTATTAGTTGTGATACCTTCCTCTCCGCTCCACACAGCAAACAGCCGGAAGGTCAGAGCTCCACAGGATGCCGCCAGGAAACAGGGCAGGTAATGTTTGAGGGGAAAGAGAGAGCACGCCACCTCAATGCTGAACAGCACACCTGCCCACAGCACATACACTCACACCTCTACATACTATGTGCTATGTATATATGTGTGTATATATATATATATATATATATATATATATATATATATATATATATATATATATATATATATATATATGTGTATATATATATATATATATATATATATATATATATATATATATATATATATATATATATATATATATATATATATATATAGTGACAGCAGGGGATTTAACTACCATTTCATTATTGGACAGTGGGAAGTTAGTGGATAGTGGAGGGCTCTTTAGTTTAATTTAGGCTGAGACAAAACTGAGTGTGCTATGACATTTGATTGATGAATTACCATTTATATATATATATATATATATATATATATAATTTATTTTTTTTAGAGAACACAGATTTTCTCTAACAACACCAAACAACAGAAAAGTACAGACACAGTGAGATAGAAAGTTTTCAAAATATTTCATGTGTATGAAAGGGTCCTGGAGAGTGGACAGAAGTACACACTCAGAGTGCTGATCAAAAGGGAGCAGAGAGGTGCACAGAGGTAAAAGCACCCACAGACAGATGATATGATACATGTGTGGGGTCAGGCCTGTACCACTGATGGGAGCTCCAAAACAACTGGCCACGCCCACCGCAGTTGACACCACCATCATCTGATCTCCAGCATCCTCCTGGAAAGTAATGGAATAAATCATCACAAACGTAATGTATTCAAGCTTCGTAATAATTGGTTGAAATACAGTTGAGTAAATGGGTAAACAATGTACAATACGTCACAAAAGAAATTTGCATTCTGCCAACTGGTCAAAACTTTGAAGAGTGAATCATTTAATTTGCAGCTTTGTAGTCACACCTAAACTTTAAATAGGAATATAAATTATTAGTTTTGCAAAAGAAAACTGAATTCTGTCACCTATGTGGAATTCAAAGGGCAGGAATGATTATGTAAAATACGACCATTCACACCTTGAGGAAGTTCAATAACAGACAGATTTAAAGCAATGACTTACAACAGATCCCTGCCAGAACTGAAAAAGCTACTTGAGTGGTTCACTCTTAAAGCTTTTTTCATTACATTTTCTAGTGGAACCTACCTTTCCTGCTGAAGAAATGTACAATAATAAGTTTTAGTCACTCTTTTATTGTTAAGGATCAAAGTTCTTACAATTGAACTTATTTTTGTTTTATATAGTAGATTTGATACAGACTTTGCTTTCCTCTCTCAGAAGCAGGACAATGTTCTGAAACGTATAGATGCACATTCTAAAGTTGTCTCTGTAAAGTCCAAAAAAAAAAGTCCACACTGCACTATCTGACAGGTGAAGGCAGGCTTCAAGAGCACGAGCTCAAAGAGAGGGGCACTTCAAATCCTGAGGCACTTTTCCATCACTCACTACAAAGTCTGAAAGTTTTCTGCTGAATCATGCATGCAGGACATTTACCCTTTTTATTGATTCAAAGTAGAAAATCAGGCATTCACCCATTTGACTGTAATTCCAGTGAGATGTGGGGACTGGGATATGCAAAAACAAGACCAACAAACATCCAATAGAATTACCATTCTTTTTTATATATATATATATATATATATATATATATATATATATATATATATATATATATATATATATATATATATATATATATATATATATATACACACACACATATATATATATACACACACACACACGTAGTCATCTTACTTCACCATTATTTTCCTCAAACAGAAAATGAAACCATTCAGAAATACAATGAAAGACTTTTGAGAATCTAGACCTAAATAAAATAGATTAAATAAATACTAAATAGACTAAATAAATGTTAAGTAGTCACAATTACTGAAATGGAGATAAATATTTGAGATTTAAGATATTTTAATTCAGTTTTTACAGTGTAGATGATATTGTTTTTAAAGAAAGTATTGAAAGTCTGGTTGATATTATCACTGAATGGTTTATTATGATGCAGCGTGTGTTGATGTCCCACTCTAGTGCTAATGGCACTTGTTCTAAAATCCATGTTGCTAGTCATTCATGCTTGCATTTTTTTTTATTTTTTTTTACAAAACCCATTAGCTATTTACTGTTTATTGCTGTTACCTTGTTTTGGCCTTGAATGTGAGTGTGCAGGCGGCTCAGATACGCTCCCATCATAGTGGACACATGCACAAAGGGGCCCTGATGTTCAAGCAGCAGTTACACAGCAGTCCCCATACACAATACTCAATAAACACTGAACTAGGGTAGAAGAGGGAGAAAGTACCACTTTGCCCAGGAAAACAGTGCTGCCCCCAGACAGGGTACACACCAGACCCAGACACTTGGTGAACATGTTGGTAACGGACAGGTAGTGCGGCACTTCAAAACCCGCCAACATAGTACGCACTTCTGGTATTCCCGAGCCTGTGCGGAAGAGGAGAGACAACTTAAGGCATCAAAATAATATTATCAAAAGCAAAAATCAACAGGATATTCAAGACAAGACAAGAACAGCATCAGACATCTATACTAGCAAATATAGCGTCTATTAATAAATGTAACCAAACAAGGACATTCAGGGCTGGCCCTAGCTTTCAGGGGGCCCTAAGCTGAATTTGTCTCTGGGGCCCCCAGCAGCGGATGCCTCCTGGCTCAGCTATTGGTGATTCACATTTAACAACATTATGACTCTGCTCTCATCACCTTGACCAATTGTATTTGTATTAATATGACCAACAACAGACTGAAAACATCCAGAATGTCACAACTACCACAGTCACAAGAACAGCAGACAAACATATAAGGGGGAACAAGAATTCTAGACAGGTTTCTGGTGGATTTTAATGTGTTCCAGTTGGTGACAGTGGGCTTAAATTTACATTATAAAGGGTCCTTGCACCAGTGTAAACACATAGCTGCCCTCACCTCTGCCCGGCTCAAAAACAAATATAGCAGCAGCAGTAGATATTTTGCTACTATAGATATAAAACAAATGTAATTGTTTAGGGTTAGGGATATTTAGGCTGCTGCAAACACCCAAGCCCTGTGTCCAATAAAATTTGATATATTATTTTCAATATAAATAGATGGGCTCTTGAGGGCCCTCTGCTGGTTTGGGGGCCCTGAGCAGCTGCTCAGTCTGCTTATAGGCCTTCCGGCCCTGAAGAGATTTACTTATCATGGCAACTCTAAATGTATTTTATTTAACCTTTATTTTACCAGGTAGGTCGGTTGAAAACCAATTCTCATTTTCAACGACGACCTGGCCAAAAACATACAGCCAGTAAGGTGCATACAATAAAAAACAAGATATGAACCAGAGTTAAAAAAAAAAAAAAGTTACCACATTAGGGCTTTAAATTTTTAGTTGTTCAGTCGATTAATTGGTCTTAGTCATCCTACAGTTTTATTAGACTAATTATTTTAAAAGATAAATGCAGAAAGGGAAAGAAATGGAGTGAGGTAGCTCTAATTTATCTAGCATTAAACACATTAAAGCATTAAAAGCATTAAAGGCCCTGTTTACTATACGTCTCTGTGTGAACAGTTATTACCATATCTTGTTTTTTGTCAGATGCATGGTCAGATCTAGTTTTGAGAGCTTATGACACATCCACTTTAGTCAACTAATATGTTCTTTAGTCAACTACAACCTCAGTTATCATAGTGAACCTAAAGATAAAGGGTGAATAATAATGATTTATATGTTCCTTGTAACAGATTAAATAGAAATGCATTTACAGTTTATCTAGTTTTAGTTGCAGCTTTCTACTGTCGACTGATGCAACAACGTAATGTTCCTTTAACTTTGTTTTCCCTTATCGCACCAAATAAAGATAATGATGCCATTTTCTGTGATCTGCCCTGTCACCAAGATATAGAACGCCCACACAAATTCTACTGAACTTGAAGGTTCATTCTGATGGAGGAAGGAAAAGTCTATTTGATTAAATACCTTTAATCAATATTGAAAGTTACCTAGCAGATTTTTACTGCATTGAATGCAATCACAGTATATAGATTTTTTTTAATGGCTTCATAGATCATTGTATAGGCCTGCCTTGTCTAAAAGCATGTACAGCTATAAATGTTTCACTTTATTGTTGACCCTGAGGTTTACTCCCTGCTCTGGATTTTGATCTGACCCTTAGACTGGGATCACATGGGGTCATCCAGAGTCAAGCAAGAGGATATTTACAGCAGGTCATAATGAGATGCATGACCTCCACTTTAACCAAATGAAAGTTGTCCTTATGCTGCCTAACAAGAGTATGCCCTTGAAGTGTTTGACCATCATGATGCATTTCAGTAATGGATGAGTCGGTCCCCATTGCACCATGTAAACATTTATCAAAAAAATAAAAAAAATAATAATATGTTTGAAACAGAAACATTTAAGGACATGGGCCAATTTAGGGCAACTTGTGGTGGTGAGATGATAGCTATATGAGATCAAAATCTATGTAGAGCTAAGTTGTTGATGAAGTGTGCAGGAGTACCAATGCCATATGTGGAGCTTTTCAGACGAAGCAATAGTACACCCCCACCAGAAATGTTACACATTGCACCTTTAACAAAATTATGCAATATGCCTCTGTTATGTATAGACATCTAGTTGTGCACAATTCAACTCTAAACTTCCCCTTACCTGTGGAAAAGGGACAGACGTAATGAGAGAGCCAGGAGGCCACAGCACAGAGGCATGCTGGGTAAAGAGTCCAGCACAGGAATTGGAGGAGGACACTTCCTTCCAGATTCAGGTAGACCCGATGATGTGCTGCAAGACATGTGCCACTTGGACTTAACACATGTGAACATGTTAAAAAAGTACATAATTTCAATAGTTATTACAGATATTTTTTATTGTATTTCTATTGGGTCTATTATTTTGTTTGTATTTAATTTAAAAAAGAAGTTTGTTCTCTGTGGACTGTGCCTGTGCTCTTGTTGAAGAATTGATGTGTTAGCTGTTCTTGAAAAGACTCTCCAGTCCAGGCTGGTAGTGCCAAAGTTGTTAGCCTGGCATAGCCTCCTGTGGTTAGTTCACATTACGTCACACATTTGACAAAACGAAAAAAAGAATGAGACATGGGGAATAAAAGACTTCAGAGTCCTAGTTTAGATTAATTTTGAGTTGAAATTGAAATGATAGTGTTTGAACCTGTGATGATCTTTGTCACACTGAGGTCCATGAGTACACTGAGCAGAGCTGTCAAGATGCCCACAGCAGCAAAGAAGTACCACTCCAGTCCACACAGGGTTTCCATACACATCTTCAGCCTCAACAGACACACTGCTTACAAAAGAAAAAAAAGAAAATGGTAGCTTCTCATAAAGTTGGCCTACGTAATCTACTAAATTTCTTGCCACATTTTTTATAGTTTGGACATTTTGTCAAAGAAATAAATCAGGAAAAGTGCCTTTGTTTTTGAATTCAGTAGACCTCTTTCTCCCACTTGCTTTTAAACAATTCAGTTTGCAGGCTCTTCACTGTATGTATGCTCTTCACTGGAATTTTTAAATTCAAACTGGTAAGACAATAACCCACCTGACCTCCTTGCTGTAGTGACCATAAAGCAGGTGCCTTAGCTGAGGGGCCAAATACAGCCCCGACACTAATTTGTCTTAGCTCCCAGACTTCCAGGAAAATAGCCATAAGCAGTAGCCTATTATTTAAGTATTGTAAGTATTCAAAAATCTACCTTTATTAACTCAATATCAAACATTTTAGTGTGTCAAAGCCTTATTAAAGGTGGCTCATTCAAACCTGTGCTAAATGCGCTCATTTGAATTACTATTTGTTTGGTTCTTCAAGATGTTATTTGTCTCTTGATGGAAAAACCTTTGGACATCCCTCTATGGAGGTTGAAAATTTATTCTCAAATACAATGTGGTGATATATTGAGCTTGATATTGACTTATCATTCTTAACCACAGTAATTGAGTGAAGGTCAGAGTGTCTCTTCTATGTCCCACATGCTGTGCTCCAGTTGGCTGATGGTCTCTTATCTCTTGAAGAATTGATTTGGAAGATCAATAGAAGTGTTAGTTTGACCTTTGACTGCGGTTCTGGTGCTCCTGCAGGATCTGCGCATGTGAGGGAGCAGTGGACTCTCAGCATCCCCACTGTGAGCTCCTTTCTGTGGGTAGGTGCTCTCTGCCATGCTGCTCTCCTCTATTCTGTTTGCAGACAAGTGTAAAAGTCAATCTACAGGTCACAAATTAGTTAATATCAACAAGTACACACATGCATCTATACCGTCTTATTTGTTATCGTTGAACTTACCAGATTTGTGTCCTGCTAGTTTTCGAAGTCTGTCCCTGTGGTTTGGACTGCGCTGTAGAGCTAGTGGGGCAGTCATGGGCTAGTGGTGGCCTATATTAACTTTTAAAAGGACAGAATGCCCTTCATGTGCGGTCAGGTTTGCTTTGGGAATGTGGGAAATGCATGAGTGAACAGCAGTCTAAAAGCTCCCTGTCGTGGTGAAGACCACTAGATGACCAGAGGTAGACCAAACTGATGCATCTTATATGGCAGAGAGAGGAACAGCTGTAGGCTTAATACAACAACGAAAAATAGATTTAGTATCTTAGTCCTTAAATGGTATTTCTCTTTTACCAACCTCAGCCTACCAATATTTAATAGAAATTCATGTCACCTCCATGATCCTCTTCTTCATCGTAGCAGGCAAACATTCAGCCTCCTCAGCCTTACAGTGTAATATTTATTCAAATTAATTACACCTGCATTTATTTGTGCATGATGGAAATGTGAATATAAAATATGTAAATTAACTAAAAGTTAGTTACTTTCAGTGATCATTTGTTTTTATATAAAGATATAATCTACAATAGCTTCAAGTAGGCTTAATTATTATGCATTAGGAGAAGAAATATTATTATTTCGAATTCACTTATTAAATCTGCTAATTAACTCTCAGTCTTCCAGAAAATATCCCTTTCCTATGTCTCTAAACAGAACACAGCATTCAAGGTCAGGCTAATCATTCTTCTCATTCTTAGGCACTGTACATATTATTAACTCGAGTTAGTGTTTATTTCTCTGAGCGCAGCCCCTCCAGCCTCTTCATTAGCACCAGCATTAGTCTGTTGCACACTCAACACCTTGAAGGCATCACATCTGGACTATCATAAGCAGCTGCAGAAAAAACAACACAGAAGGTCAATTGTCTCTTCTTTACAATAATACCCTTACTGTGTTTGTAATATGATTTGGTCACATATACACAGAGCAGGGCTGCTATTGTGTAAGTTGTTAACTCTGTTGCCATGGCAGCTGATCTGTCTCTACACTCTGCACCCATGAGGTTACTGTGCTCATCGCACACAATTACCTCGATAAGCGAGGAGAGGAGAGGAGGAGAGGGGAGGGGAGAAGGGAGCAAAGAAGTAGAAAGGAGGGGACCTTATATGGATAATAAGGAGTGACAAAAGATTTATTAAACACTTGCTCATACAAATACAAATGAGTGTTGAACGAGTTGTAAACATCTGTTATGAACAGCTATTGTTTAAAGGGAAATTATGTTCCAGATTTGAATCAGGATTTTAGTCAGGGTGAAACTATCTTGAAGGGTTCTTAATCTTTTTTTTACCGCAAGGCCCAACTGGTCTTATTATTTTATTTTTCACAACCTGGCTTGTGGTCCTTTGAGCCCTGTCTCTATGCTTAAGAGTCATTTAAGTGGATGATCTGCAAAGTGTTCATTACATATTTAGGTTGAACATGGACCAGGAGAAATCCCACACAGAAAGTAAAACTCAACACATGCATGTCTGCTCTGGAGTTCAATCCAGGGACGTTAAGGTTTTACCTTTATTTAATGAGGAAAACCTTGTTGAGATTCTGAATCAATTTCACTGCATAAACCTGGGTCCATTTTCTTGACCAGCCAAAACCATGTGGTTTGACAACACCATGGAAGTTTACTGCAACAGTGTTTGATCTCTAGAACCATATCCCCTCTCTCCGATTTCCGATGACTGTGATTGACAGGTGGATTAACTAATCAGAGAAACAAATTCTCCAATCTTGTCAAAATATATAGTGCCTAAATAGGCTATGAAAAAAAATATGTATATATATAATAATAGAAAACTGAGAAACAACAAATTTATGCAGAATTAACAAGCAAAGCACTAAACCATTTTCCTGAGGCAAAATAAGTGATTATATATTATATTATATATTATATATTTCTTCTGCATTTGACAAACACACACAGTCATTGTCATTGGACCATACCATGTAAGGATGGTTGTTTGACGCACTTTATGATCTGACTCCAGGTCTGGGAAACACGAGCATCAGGACAAAACCTACACAGATACTATACAGCCCCACACTGATATGCAAAAATGGTCCAGGAATTGAACCCTATCTGGACCTTCTCGCTGTGAGGTAGCTGTCTTGTGAGATTAGTTCTTTTTTATTTAGTCTTATATTGAACCACCTCAGCTTAACCAGCAACACAAGCATAATAAACCTTAGGCACATTAAATGACCTTCAGTGTGATCCCAGTCTGTACATTATGTAACTGACAGCAGCTGGAACGCACCCCACCCCTCACCTCCCCCCTCACCCAGTCTGTCCCAGTTCACCCTCACGCCCTCTCACCCTCCCAGCTCTGTTTCTGTGGGACAATAGGAATGTACACAAACACACACCGCTACAAACCTGACCACTGATGACTAATAGGCAGTGGTGGAAGAAGTGCTCAATTTTGTTACTTAAGTGAAAGTACAGATACTGGAGCAAAAGAATACTCTAGTAAAAGTATCACATGAAAAAATCTACTTATTAAGTATTAAAGTACCTGGTTAAATATGTACTTAAAGAGTAAAAAGTAAAAGTATTTTTGCCCAGATTTTGAGGTCATATTAGGCTTCAAATGTAATGATTTTGATACAGATTTGTGCTGAATCAATCATTTATTTGTATATTTTGTTTGCTCAGAATATGGACATGTTAAAAAATAATCCCACAGCCTTTTCAGCAGGTCTCAGACAATAATAATAAAAAAACATACTTTAACTTTTCAGTTCTGTTCAAAAATATAGTAGTACTGATATCTGTTCTAAAATATAGTGAAGTAAAAGCAGTTTATTGCTTTTCAAATAGTACTCTTTACTGGTCTTTGAACTGTGTGAAACTGACCTCCATTGGGCCATGTCAAAGTGCCTGGACAGTGATGAGTCAGTCTGAAATAGCCCTGAGTCACACAGGAGAGCTTTGTGGAAAAAAGCAAGCTGAACAGGAGGGTCTTCACCGATGATGGGAGACATTTTTTCTTCTGGGAAAGACAAATCTGCAAATTTTCAAAGGTCAGGGTTAGACTTGGCGTGAACAGAAAGAGACAAAGCTGTGTTAGCCAATTACAAGGGAGAACAAAGCAGATGAAAAAAGGAAAAAACTATTTGATTCCATCACTGTAACTGTAATTTTATCAAAACACAACCTCTGATCACTTCAAATGATTTTTCTCTCTATATACTCAAATAAATCTGAATTAATTAACAAATACATATATACAATCATAATAAATGCAACCAAAAATTATGCATTACTTCCTATAACAGTTTTGCAGATAAAGTCCTCCCTCTCCCATGACCTTTACTCCAGCTTCTTTGGGAGAATACATCCAATCTAATGTTCCTTTCAACTGGCTCCTCTGCCTGTAGAAATCTCTGCTCAGGTTTGAAAGAGCTTATGAGTGGGACAGCTTAAAAAGGTACATTTCATACCTCCACTGCTTAGTTTGTTGTTATGGTGAAATGTAACTGCAGTAGCACTGAGCAGATATAACCACAGAGTTTGGTAGTGCTTAGTTACATTTTGTTGAATAATATTTGGAGGACATTGTACTTTTGTGACATTATACTTTTACTTCTACTTGAGTAAAATTTTAGTTTGAAACAGTATACTTACATGAGGAAAAGGTTTGGTTACTCTTCCCACTGTGAAGCTGTATGTTGAAAATATTAAATGATTTGGAGATTATGATTTGTTTTTATTTTTGTTTTTTGTGTCTAATCTTTGGAAATACCAGAATCTGTGCATCATTTGATGTTTTGTCTTTTCAACAGCATTAAGTCATACACAAGAAATCAGATGGCATTTAATTCTAATGAGACAGGTTATATTGATGTGTTATTGGTGTTTTATAGTTTTGTTGTTCTTGCCTATATATCATATTACCTGTATATTTGTTTTTGTAGATTTTATGTGAAGCATTTGGACAGCTGAGGTTGTATTTAAATGTGCTGTATAAATAAACTTGAATTGAATTGAACCAGAAATCAGATACCTTATACATCCACACTGTTACTCTGTACTCCAACAGTTGTTTCTCCAGATACTTTTTACTTTTTATTTGTGTCACTACTTTTTCTTCTACTTGAGTAATAATAGGCTTTTTTTTTTAAAAGAATATTACTCCTACTTGAATATCAATTTTGACTACTCTACAACTCTGAGCACCTTACAGAATGGTAAAGTAAAAAAAAGTAAAAGCTTCACAATACCATCCCTTCTGCATCTGTATGAACCAAATGTAATGTTTTATTTCCAGTGCATTTGCCTATAGTCATGTGGAGCTGGTACATTCAGTCCCTATCCTATAAAGGCCTTAACACTAGCCCTGAGAGAGAGCGCGTGTAATCACCACAACAGCAGCACTGACTGTGGATATTCTTAGCACAAAGCCATGTCACCACTAAGACCTGCTGCACACCGGCCTGTGTTCACATTCACACACATTCTTTCCATCACAGATTCTGCTCTTAACTTACACTTGCAGATAAGATAATCAGCATTTAGCTGCTAGCCTACAGAGTAGCGCTTTATAATAACTATACATTATTTACAGCCTTAATGAAGCATGTAGAAAGATTTTATTCATAAATAATAAACAAAGATTAAGGAATTCCACAATAGATAAATCTAAAATGTTTTGTTTATTTGTTTGTGGTAGAGAAATCACATTTCTGCGCTGTGCCAGCAGCACACTGTCAGCTCAGTCCTTGTTATCTTCATCATTAGAGATATAATACCCCTACAACATAGCCACGCTGGACTGCACAATACCGTCATAATGTTGTGAAGGTTCATACCACCTGGTCAAAAAAAAAAAAAAATGTTTATAGTGTAACATAAACCTTTTTATGAGGAAGTAATTAGTTTTGCACAAATGGTTCAAAGACAAAATGCTTGAAACATAAAATATTTGTTTAGACCAGCAGGTGTATCTTATTATACTTATATGTCTTAACTATTGTCATCACCTTTTTTCTTTTTTACATTTTATTCTCCATTGAGCAAAATTCCTATAATACATCTTTATGAAGCTTGCAAACAATAGAATAAAGAGAATAATCACTCACATCACATACTCTCACCTTTCAGCAAAGGTATGTGTAGTAAATAGAAACCAAAGGTTAAAAGGCTGAACATGCTGGATGAATACAAAAAACTCAATCAATAGTCTATTTGCTGCGAAATAACAATATTTCAGGAACAAAATAAGTGTACATAGACAGAGACACAGTGATTAAATCTGAAGTGGTTTATTTTGAGGTGTGTGAGAGAGAGGACAACTGCTGTCCCCTCCCTTACTGCTCCTATCTCTCTTCTGAGGCCTGCTCCTGTAACCTATGGCCCCAACACAATCTTTCCAACCAAAATATAAATATAGCTCTAGTTAGCCTTTTCCAATGAGCTCACGTGAGTGACTCCAAACCAGTGGATATATAAGGATCTGCCTGTGATTAGAGGAACAGCACATCATCCTTACTCACCGTACGAAACAAGTCATAACTATCCCGTGTTTAGTTTGACAGAGTTCTGTGGAGCAGGCAGGAGAAGACAACAGAATTTGCCTCCCACTCCTCCATGAGTGTTGAGAATTCATCAGTGTACAGATCGGAGCGTAGTTTTCACCAGACCTCTTCCTCTTCTGCTACTGGGGACCCGGGCATGGACAAGAACCGGGGGCTGTTTGCGGAGGACTTTGGCTCCTTCATGAGGCCTGGGAGCGACGCCTTCTCTGGTAAGTGCAAAAAACAGAGGAGTGGGTGAAAGGCGGAAAACACTGGTTGTCTGTGGATGAAGCAATTGTTGTTAAAGGTGCACTATGTAACTTTTCTGCTTTTCTCTATGGAGATGTTATTGCTCAGAATATTTCACGTTATACAGAGACGGGCCCTCAGAGGCATGTAATGATAATTTCCTCAGTTGCATTTTTCTACACTTTAATATATTTTAGCTGTAATAAAATGCAATGTGTGTAAATTTGATGAAGCGAAGGTTTCAAGGTTATATTAGTCTCATTACCAGTTTTACCAGACATTCATATTGGGAGTTCATCAGCTTAAGTTAAATAAATCCAAGCTGTGTATTTTCTTTTAAAAATAATACAATTAATTTGTTAGGTGAAATTCTAGCATTGTACATAATATTTACACTCTAACACAGAAATACCCTGCAAATTAGGATATATATAAATAGGGTATATATTATATAAAGATTTTTGTATTAGGGGTCCAGCATGAAAGTTTCTACCCAAGGCTCAGAATTTGATATTGACTAATGTGTGGAATGAAATGAAGGTTAACTGAATGAAACAATGTCTGGAAAGCAGAGCAAGTCCAGAACAGAGAGCACACAGCTTTCAATAACTCAAATTAAACAAATGTCAAAGTCATATTTCTGTTTTGAGCACAAACATGATACAATGAGAGTCTGCATGGATTGTCTCTTTGGCAATGTGATGGGTCGTTTGGTTTATACAGCCTTCTATTATAGTCTACCAGCAGAACATCCCAGAGCTACCAGATATGATGTATGTTGTTGGCAATATCATACATAAGTAACCCAGTTGCTCCAAACTCTCCAAAAATAGTTTGGGAGGACATCTTAAGATATACTTCATTATCAAGGTCAGACGGGTCTTATTTGATATCATTGAGCTGTAGGATTGTGTGCAAAGTTCACACAGCAGGTCAGGTGTCATGGCTGCTGCATAGACACTGAGTGCCCTTTAAGCCTTACATTAGACCTTGGTCAGTGCTGAATTAGCTTTGCTATGTCTTTCATTCAGATGTGCTGTGTTGTACATGTAAGTGCAGATTATAATGTATTTTAGCTCTGAAAGTCCCACAGAGACATGGTGCTATCAACCATAAAATTATTAAATTCATGAATACAAATAAGAGTCATAAGAGTCGACTCATTCAATACTGTAGGCTATGTTATGTCCTTTTTAAACTTTCACTATTGTTCTAAGGAAAATCTGCCACCTCTGTAAGCAGTGATAATACACCAGACACCGATTGAAATAGTGGGACTAAGCTGGCCAAGTGATGCTAAAGAAAACACGAGATCAAATTGAAGTTTCAATGTACCTAAAATGTATTGCTTTAAAACTAAAAAATGTCTGAATACTTAAATTTTTGCTATTTATATATATTCCTGGCTGCTACCTTGAGGGCTAATGACAGAAAACCATACAATGATTTTGCAAATACTAGTGTGGGCTATATAGGGATACAATGACACTTTGCACATGGGGCAGAAGGGGCTCTTGCTTTCCCAACTACACCACTCACACCTTATTTAGAAACAGACTCAAACCTTTTCTATCTTGAACTTTTGTGACATGTAAACTTTAAATGTGTGTGCACATACACTCTATAACAGTGAAGAGAGGAGTCAGGGGTGGGAGGTCCCATAGGTGCTGTTCAACCCAGAAACAGAGACAGACTGGAATGAAATTTTGCTGCCAGCACCCTGAGCTCACACTCCTAATAGTGAGATGACGGATGCATTAGGAATGACCAAGGGGTTGCCAAGTTACCAGGAACAACAGAGCCAGACTCACACACCTTCGGATGATGTCAGATATTATCTTAGCAAGACAGAGAGGAGGTTATAGCTGCCTGGGTTTTACAATCTGTGATGGCCTCTGTTATTACAGTATAATTTTATTACACAAATCAACATATCAGCTATGAATTGTTCTCATAAACAGCCACAGAGAAATGTATCACCAGACTCTCATTTCACACAACCATTTTCTGTGGCTTTTTACTAAATGTCAAAAGTTTGTAAATAATCACCATTCCTGTCCTTGGATAAGGTTAATGATTTATTATTTAGCTGCATATAATATATAAGTATTGGTGCATTGCATGGACTTTGGCGTGTTAAATCAGAGATGTATTTATTTTATTTTATTATTATATTATTATATTGTGCATTCATAATAGGGTAGGCTCTAGAATCTGAAGGCCGTAGAACAACTCCCCTCATTGTAAGGCTGATCTTACCATTTGTAAAATCAGAGCATTAGGAGAGGCTCCACAGAGCAGATATTTGAGACATATCTGAAGGGGGTTGAATGAACTAGTGGCTTGTGAAATCTAATAAGCTTTGCCCATACAGGGCCAATCCATGGTCATAATCAATCATTTTTTTCTGAGGGCGTGGAAAATCATGATACTAAATAGACCCACATGCTGAACACGCTGGATTGTAGCTATGGGTTCATTTCTATCCATTGTCCCACAAACACTCACAGAAATACACTCTCATGCATACAGCTCATGCTTGAAAGCTGGATGCATGGTGGGTAAAATGTCATGCCAAATGACACAATGACAGTATGTACACAACCACTGCTGCCCCACTGTCCCACCTGGTATTCCCAACGGTCTCCCATCCCAGTACCAACCAAGCCAGCCAAGCCTTGTTTAGTGTCGGAGATTACACAAGATTGCCATTCTCAAAATGGTAATAACATATCATTCTTACATGGAAAGATGGTTGCTTGTCTTGTATTGACTGTGGGCACAATGGCAGTATGAAATACCAGGATTGTGGATTCCTCAAACTGCTCATCAGCTAATAATTAAACATTTGATCTTTTCATTGTCTACAGGTGGTGCTGGAAACATCAAGACTCTGGGAGACTCATATCAATTCACTGTGGATGTGCGGGACTTCTCTCCAGAGGACGTTATCGTCACCACGTCCAACAACCAGATTGAAGTGCGTGCAGAGAAGGTATGGAACACTGCTTACTCCTCTTCCCCTCCTTTACAACTCGGATTTAAACTAACCTGCTGCTTCTCCTTTGTGACAGCTGGCCCAGGACGGCTCAGTCATGAACACTTTCACCCACAAGTGCCAGCTCCCTGAGGATGTGGACCCCACCTCAGTGACGTCATCTCTGGGGGCTGAGGGGACACTCACAGTGAGGGCCCGGAGACAAGCAGCCAAACACGAACATGCACAGACCTACCGCACAGAGATCAAGATATGAACACAGACTCATGACCCAATGTTATTTTGTACTGGATGTTTGTTTTGTCTCCTTCACGCTACTGAACCCTGCACTACAGAGCCCTTGTCCCCTCCACCACCATGATTCATACTCATGTTCTGAAGTAGTAGGGTGTGCGCAGATCACTGGGTTTGTTTTTTACTTATTTATTTCTTTCAGCTACATATTGATTGAATTAGATTCATGACTGATGTCTCTCAAGTGCTGCTAATGCCCTTTGTCCTACATGAAATCATACTGAATAACTTTACATAAACATAGCACTTAGAATCAGATCTTACTTCTTTTAAGGTCACAGAGTCTGCATGTTTTCCTTGTATCTGGATACACTCTAGGTCCTCAATATGACACAAAAAAGACAATATATTCCTGACCAGATTTTTTTGTGAAATTGAGTAATCATTGGGTTTTTGCACGTCTTATAATGATGCAGTTGTATGAATAAATATTTTTCTCTTTCAATTATTTGCCAAAATGTATTTCTTAAATCTACAACACACATTTTCTTTGCAATTATAAGAGGACATACAGATAATCTTATTTTGGAGCATAAAAGCTTGACTTGCTTCTGCCTCTCCGCAATGAGGGTGTGTGGTAGGCCTAGGTAGTGTTATTAAGTGTTATTAATTAATCACTTATCAATAAAATAGGCTTCTTTGCAAACTCATAGTAACTGCAATAGATCAAATGAATTCTGCTTATAAGTAAGTATAGTTCATACATAAGAATGACTAGGCATTTCCGTTGAGTTTGATGTGACGTTCGTGAACGAGTCGGCTCTGTTGAACGGTTCCTTCACGTGAATGGTTGAGAATCAGTTTTTAAAAGAACCGAATCTTTTTCTGTCTTATTTTTATGCTGAAACAACACGAGATCAACACAGAAGCAGAGCAGGCTCGAGTGAGAGATTTGTGCACAAAAAATCGGAATAGCAGTTTTTAAATTAGGCCTATTATTATTGTAGTGCGTGCAACGTTTAATTTAGATTAAAAAGGGTAAAGGGTAAACACTCTGATTAGTTTGTAGATAAAATGAGTTCTCACATTGGCTTCTGTCATATAAATAAGTAGTTAAAAAGCCAGTCTTTGAAAGGTACGAACTCAAAGGATTCGGGTTCCATAAAGTGCCGAAAGTTCCATTACTATTCATTATGTACATTTGCAAACGGCCCTTAGTCTCTTTTCTTTCTGAATAAATCTGTTTTTGTTTGGTATACAGTGCCCCCTTGTGCGTGATTCGTACACTACAGCAGTGTGACATCACATCACAAATCTAACCGACGACGGCAGGTGGCAGAATATTGCATTGTTCAATAAACAGTGAACGCGGGGACACCTTTGTTCAGCTTCGTCTGGCACTCTTCTGGCAACTAAAAGATGTATGTCTATAGTTCTTGTACTTGCACTTTGTTTAAAAGGTAGCATCGTTTGCATGCAAAATTTGCAACCCTGCGGTTACACGCATGCGCAACTGACACACCGCCTGGTCCCAATCAATCGATCAGAGAGAGCAAGATGGCGCAGAGCTGAGCCATCGAAACAGGATCGATCACCGAAAAGCTCGATTGGGTTGTTCCTCCAACAATATCAAACTTTCTGCGGCTTCTTGATTTAAACATAACGGAAAGGGGCAACGAGAAGAAGGTATGTTTTAACTCTGTCTAACAAAATGGCGTTTTCTAATGCCAGGCAGACATGTAAGTAAAGAAACAACAACGAACGAGCCTGCCGCCATCTTCCCTGCAGTCTACTGCATGACAGGGCGCTGAATTAATCCCTGATAACCAAGCTGCAAGGATGGAGGAATTGTAATCGATGTGGGGCACTGTCAAACCACCAAACTGTCAAAACAAACGTACAAATATCACGGACGCTGATTTAGTTATATTTATTTATATACGCCTACACTAGAAGCTAAAGTCCAAAGCGCAGCATGCTAGCAGCACCATAGCCACATCACAGGCAATGTGTCATAGTCTCCATCAAATCAACTAGGATGTATTATGGTGACATGGTCTTTCAGAAAACATAATCCACATTAAAGTTATCGAATACATCTAGAGATTTAAAGAAAAACGATGAACCCTGGGTTTGTGTTTAGCGATTCTGAAATTATGTTAGTGAAGAGTACAGTGTTTATTAATTTGTGCACATGTTAATTAATTACTTTACTATTAATTGTCTTTTCAACATCAGCGATGTGTAAATGCACATTTACTATTGCAGAAGAAGTTATGTTACATTTTAAATAGTCAAAACTGTGAGTAAACTTTAATCTTTGACAGCGCAACAAATAATTCTATTTTGGATGCAGACCTATTTTGTGCACCCCTTCTTTCATTCCATTTAGAATTTCCCTTCTGTCTCATCATAACTCTATGGAGTTATAGGTGATGGAGTTCCCATGGCACTGTGGGAAGGTCCTCGAGCAACTGAACCATCAGAGGAAGCAGGGCCTGCTATGTGACTGTACTTTTGTGGTGGATGGGGTTGATTTTAAAGCCCACAAAGCTGTTCTAGCTGCCTGCAGCCTCTACTTCCGCACTCTCTTTGTGGAACAAAAGGATGTGGTGCATCTGGATATAAGTAATGCAGCAGGTGGGCTTGCAACAGGCTTATCTTTCTACTCAAATGAAAACTCTTTTTTACATGTAAGGTTTATATAAAAATTATAAACCTAAATAAAATATTTTGTTCACTTAGGTTTGGGCCTGGTTTTGGACTTCATGTATACATCCAAATTGAATCTAACCATTAACACTGTAGTTGACGTTATGACGGTGGCAACCTTCTTGAAGATGCCTGAGATTGTAAATGCCTGCTCTGCTTATCAAACCATGGCCAACCCTGGTCCCACCATTGTCACTGTAGACATACCTGGTAAGTTTGTGTGATACAGTTTTCCCCAATGCTTTCACTCCCCTATTATTATAATTCATGTATTTCTGTGTGTGTTTGTGAATATCAGAGGATAAAGCATTCAAAGTAGATCCAAGTGTTCCCATGGAAAGTGACCTGGCTGCAGTGGCAGCACAGGTGGAAGAAAGCCAGCCACAAATAACCCCTGCAGAAGGTAACAGCAGTGCTGCAGTTTCTATGCAGGAAGAAGTGCCCTCTGACACACAGCAGACAGACTCCCAGTCAAAACCACCCTCCCCTAGTAGAACCAGGCTATCCAAAACTCCACCAACGGTCACAAAGAAAAACATTCTTAAAAAGAATGTGGCAGCACAAGGCTTCAAAGATGACCCATCTGATGCTGACTACACACCCAGTTAGTAGAGGTTTGGTCAGCAATTTAACTTATTTAGAAAGAGATGGTTTTCAGAATAGTTTTTTTTTTCATTCCTTTTGCAGAATCTCCCTTCAAGTCATCTGGGCGCTCCTCCTATATGAGCTCAAGAGGTAGGAGGATCAGAAAACCACCTCAGAGGAACTATCCACCTGGTGCGTTAATGCCTTTTTGCACTGCTACACATGTATTCACTTTTTAAATTTAGCTGTTCAACATTAGATGTGAAGCCTTCTAGCTACCGTCCATAAATTTATTTGATTTTTTTTTCCACCAGTAGATGGCAGATGTGAAACTTGGTTCTCCCTATTCCCTTACCTGGCCTTTGTTGAGGCTCAAGCCTTCAAGCTACCGTCCATACTTTTATTTGATTTTTTTTCCACCTGTAGATGGCAGATGTGAAACTTGTTCCCCCCTATTCCCTCACCTAGCCTTTGTTGAGGTTCACCTGTGCTCTCTGGTCTTCTTCTGCAAGGCCAAAGCTGGCATGCTGTCAGGCAGCAGTAAGGTAGATAGCATTTAGTGGTCATATGTGAGAATACAATGGTCGAGTTTTCCAAACTAATTGCAGATAGTAGCATTAATTCATATCCACTTTTATCTATAAAGTTTTGGCTAATCATGTAAAATGGAAAATCGATACATAGTATTTTTATATTTTTTTGTGTGTGTGTGATAGACAATGACTCGGAGGAAGATGGTCAGCCCAAAGAAGGCGATCAGATGGACACAGTGACAGAGAAATCACAAGGCAAGACTGACCATAACAGTGAAGAGGCTGCAGAGGAGGACACAGAGGAGACAGAGGACAGTGAGGGGAGTGGGCAGGACGATGAAGGAGAGAGTGATGGAGACTCCAGAACAAACCCATACAGACCTAAGAGCGGCAGGGCTGAGACCAAACAATATAGCTCAATAACTCATAAGTGTGAGGTGAGCTGGTGAACATAGTATTATATTGTGTATGTAGAGTCTGTACCTACATACCTACCTACATATGGTCCTCTGTTTGTTCCCAGGACTGTGGGAAGGTGTTCACTCACACTGGAAACTTCAAGAGACACATGCGAATCCATACAGGAGAGAAGCCTTTCAGCTGCAGAAACTGTAACAAGGCCTTTTCAGACCCTGCAGCCTGCAGGGCACATGAGAAAACACACAGGTATATATAATGTGTGTGTGGGTGTGTGTGCGGGGGTGTGTGTGTGTGTGTATGTATGTATGTATGTGTGTATATATATATATATATATATATATATATATATATATATAAAACTTTAGGTCGGAGGTCGATGATCGACTTTGTTGTCGTGTCATCTGACCTCCGACCGCGTGTCTTGGACACTCGGGTGAAGAGAGGGGCTGAGCTGTCAACTGATCACCACCTGGTGGTGAGTTGGATCCGCTGGCGGAGGAGGAAGCCGGACAGACCTGGCAGGCCCAAGCGCATTGTGAGGGTCTGCTGGGAACGTCTGGCGGAGCCCTCTGTCAGGGGGGTCTTCAACTCCCACCTCCGGGAGAGCTTCTCCCTGATCCCGGGGGAGGTTGGAGACATGGACTCCGAGTGGGCCATGTTCTCCACCTCTATTGTCGATGCGGCTGCTCGTAGCTGTGGTCGTAAGGTCTGTGGTGCTTGTCGCGGCGGCAATCCCCGAACCCGGTGGTGAACACAGGAAGTAAGGGATGCCGTCAAGCTGAAGAAGGAGTCCTATCGAGCCTTGTTGGCTCGTGGGACTCCTGAGGCAGCTGATGAGTACCGGCGGGCCAAGCGTGCCGCGGCTCGGGCAGTCACAGAGGCAAAAACTCGGGGTTGGGAGGAGTTCGCGGAGGCCATGGAGGAGGACTATCGGACGGCCTCAAAGAGATTCTGGCAAACCGTCCGACGCCTCAGGAGGGGGAAGCAGTGCTTCACCAACACTGTTTACAGTGCGGGTGGAGAGCTGCTGACTTTGACTGGGGATGTTGTCGGGCGGTGGAAGGAATACTTTGAGGATCTCCTCAATCCCACTGTCACGTCTTCCGAGGAGGAAGCAGAAACTGGGGACCCAGAGGCGGACTCGTCCATCACCCTGGCTGAAGTCACTGAGGTGGTTGGCAAGCTCCTCAGTGGCAAGGCTCCGGGGGTGGACGAGATCCGTCCTGAGTACCTCAAGTCTCTGGATGTTGTGGGGCTGTCTTGGCTGACACGTCTCTGCAACATTGCGTGGCGGTCGGGGACAGTACCTGTGGAATGGCAGACCGGGGTGGTGGTCCCTCTGTATAAGAAGGGGGACCGGAGGGTGTGTTCCAATTACAGGGGAATCACACTCCTCAGCCTTCCCGGTAAGGTCTATTCCAGGGTACCGGAGAGGAGAATCCGACCGGTAGTCGAATCCGACCGGTAGTCGGAGCAGTGTGGTTTTTGTCCTGGTCGTGGAACACTGGACCAGCTCTATACTCTCCATCGGGTCCTCGAGGGCTCATGGGAGTATGCCCAACCAGTCCACATGTGTTTTGTGGATCTGGAGAAGGCATTCGACCGTGTCCCTCGTGGTGTCCTTTGGGGGGTGTTCTGGGAGTATGGGGTCCGGGGCTCTTTGCTAAGGGCTGTCCGGTCCCTGTATGACCAGAGTAGGAGCTGTGTTCGCATTGCCGACAGTAAGTCAGACCTGTTCCTGGTGCATGTTGGACTCCGCCAGGGCTGCCCTTTGTCACCGTTTCTGTTCATTATATTTATGGACAGAATTTCTAGGCGCAGCCAGGGGCCGGAGGGGGCCTGGTTTGCAGATCGAGCCAGGACCTGCACCAGGCACTGGGGCGGTTTGCAGCCGAGTGTGAAGCGGCTGGGATGAGAATCAGCTCCTCCAAATCCGAGGCCATAGTTCTCGACCGGAAAAAGGTGGTTTGCTCTCTCCGGGTGGGTGGTGAGTCTCTGCCCCAAGTGGAGGAGTTCAAGTATCTCGGGGTCTTGTTCACGAGTGAGGGAAGGATGGAGCGGGAGATTGACAGGCGGATCGGTGCAGCGTCTGCAGTGATGCGGTCGCTGTATCGGTCCGTTGTGGTAAAGAAGGAGCTGAGCCGGAAGGCTAAGCTCCCGATTTACCGGTCAATCTACGTTCCTACCCTCACCTATGGTCATGAGCTCTGGGTAATGACCGAAAGGGCAAGATCGCGGATACAAGCGGCTGAAATGGGCTTCCTCCGCAGAGTGGCCGGGCGCACCCTTAGGGATAGGGTGAGGAGCTCAGTCACACGGGAGGAGCTCGGAGTAGAGCCGCTGCTTCTACACGTTGAGAGGAACCAGCTGAGGTGGCTCGGGCATCTGCTCAGGATGCCTCCTGGATGCCTCCCTAGGGAGGTGTTCTGGGCATGTCCCACCGGGAGGAGGCCCCGGGGAAGACCCAGGACACGCTGGAGGGACTATGTCTCTCGGCTGGCCTGGGAACGCCTTGGGGTCCCACCGGAGGAGCTGGAGGACGTGTCCGGGGTGAGGGAAGTCTGGGAGTCCCTGCTTAGACTGCTGCCCCCGCGACCCGGCCCCGGATAAGCGGAAGAAAATGGATGGATGGATGGATTATATAAAATTATCCTCCTAGGACCTAGCAGGGTCCTAGGAGGATAAAAGAAATTAATAAAGCATGTCATGCAAGAGTTCGGGTCTTAGAAGGTTAAATGCTGTTATATGCTGTAAATTCAATTCAATATAACTGTGTCATTATCTTTTATTAATAATCTCAAATGTTGTTTAGCCCACTGAAACCATACTGCTGCTCCACATGTGGGAGGAGTTACCGTCACATCAGTCTGCTTAACATGCACCTTAAACGACACACTGGAGAAGCTCGTTACAGCTGCGATCTTTGTGGGAAACTGTTCACTACATCAGGGAACCTTAAGAGGCACCAGCTTGTCCACAGTGGAGAGAAGCCTTTCCAGTGTGACTACTGCGACAGGGCCTTCTCCGACCCCACGGCCAAGATGAGACACCTGGAGACCCACGACACAGAGAAGGACCACAAGTGTCCTCACTGTGACAAGCGCTTCCACCAGGTAACAGCACAAATGAGGTCACACCCTGTAAATATCTGCTCTGCTGCAGCAATAGTCTGTGATTTGATCCAGTCAGGGGAAACTGGGATCTTCAAATGCATGGTGCAATAGAGGGGGTCTTATGTCTTATGTTGATTTTCAAAGAAAAAATGTGTTCAAAGCTAAAACAAGCGGCTACTTTTTATTGAATGCTAAAAACAGAAAAAGAAGTGCCTGTAAAAGTGGAGGGTGCATGTGTTTGTGATACTTGTATTCTTCTCTGTTTTGTTTAGCTGGGAAATCTCAAAGCTCACCTGAAGATTCACATCACAGATGGACCTCTGAAATGCAAAGAATGTGGAAAACAGTTCACCACTTCCGGTAAGCAGAGAACGGCAAACATTTGGAAGGCACGATTTTTTTGTATTGAAGTCTTTAAACATATAGTTGAAACAAAAATTTTACATACACTATATAAAAAGATGTTTTTTTTGCTCACTGTCTGACATGAAATCAGATTAAAGTTTTCCTGTTTTAGGTCAGTTAGGATTATCAAAATCATAATTTTTCTTTACTTTCTTCAAAGTCAAAAAGTTTACATACATTTCATTGGTATTTGGTACCATTGCCTTTAAATTGTATGATTTGAGTCAAACATTTTGGATATCCTTCCACAAGCTTCTCACAATAGTTGGACAAAATTTTGCTCATTCCTTTTAACAAAACTGGTGTAATTGCTCACACACGCCTTTTCACATCTACCCATAAATTTTCAATAGGATTAAGATCAAGGCTTTGTGAAGGCATCCCAAAACATTGATTTTGCTATGCTAAGCTATTTTATAACCAGTTTGGCAGCATGCCTCAGGTCATTGCCCATTTGGAAGACCCATTTGCGCTCAAGCTTTAACTTCCTGGCTGATGTCTTGAGATATTACTTCAGTATTTCCACATAATGTTGTTTCCTCATGATGCCATTCATTTTATGAAGTGCACCTCCTGCTGCACAACAACCCACAACATAATGCTGCCACCCCCATATTTCACAGATGGGATAGTCTTCTCAGGCTTGCAAGCTTCCCCCTTTTTCCTCCAAATGTATCAAGGCTTATTATGGCCAAACAGTTAAATTTTAGTCCTCTCATTATTCTGGCAAATAGAAATAATTTTGGTAATCCTGATTGATCTAAAACAGGAAAAGTTTAGCCTGACAGTAAGGGGGGAAAAGCATATATGTCTTTTTATATAGTGCATATAAACTTCTGGTTTCAACTGTAAAAAACATTAGCTGAATAAAGTAGCTGAATAAAGTAGCTGAATAAAGCTGAATAAAGTACCTTTAGATGAAATTTGAAGTGATTGAATTGATGCTGTATTTCAGGGAACCTGAAGAGGCACCTGCGTGTCCACACTGGAGAAAAGCCTTATGTGTGTAATCACTGTCAAAGAGCCTTCAGTGACCCAGGAGCATTGCTGCGGCATGAGCGCACACATACAGGTACATGTACACAGGCAGCCAACACAGGTTTTATTATGCTATTTTCTACTATTTATTAATCATGTGTTGTACCATTGTAGCATGAAACAAGTTTGGATAACATATGTCCTGTATGTGAATGTCAAAACTTGTGTGTTGCAGGGGAGAAACCATGTGTGTGTAAGGTGTGTGGTAAAGCGTTCACTCAGGCTAGCTCCCTCATCGCTCACTTCAGGCAGCACACAGGAGAAAGACCCTATGTGTGTGACCGCTGTGGAAAGAGGTCAGAGAAGCATGTCCAGTAACATAATAAAGCCCAGTAGTATTGGTGGATTACCATAAAACTGCGTTTCAGGTTTACTCAGTCCAGTCAGCTGGCCAATCACATCAAACATCATGATAATGTGCGTCCACATAAATGCCACTTGTGCACCAAAGCCTTTGTGAATGTTGGAGACTTGTCCAAACACATCATTGTTCACACAGGTAAGACAGATGCACTGTGCATCATGTACACCAAGAATTATGATACCTGTACACACTGTATCTTATATCCTTTTGATATTAAACTAAAGCCAACTGCTGCTGCTTTTAAAATAGAAGATTTAAGATAAGGTCATCCCTTTGGAAATATGTACACTAACTATACTACTAATACACTTACACTGTAACATTTTTTGTCAAATCAATTATTTTACTTCGTCTGCGTTGGGGAGTCATCAAAACTGACTATGGACACTATAGTTCTGGAACACAACACTATCTGACACTGGAAGTAATGATACTACAACTTTATACAGATACAAATAAACATGTCTTGTTTTCAATGGAATAAATTCACCACAACTCATTAAGTACAACTAAATAAATACAACAATTAAATATTTATTTGTGTGACAGTATTTTGCAGAATAAGAGCTTAAAAGTGCAGTGCTGCCGTTTAGTGTAACACTAAACTGTAACACTATACTGTACTACTTCAACACTTAAAGACAAAAGAAAATGTTCTTTTAACAGGTGAGAAACCATTTCTGTGTGACAAGTGTGGTCGAGGGTTCAACCGCGTGGATAACCTGCGTTCACATGTGAAGACGGTTCATCACGGCAAAGCTGGGATGAAGAGGCTGGTGGTAACAGAGAACAGCTCACAAGAGGCTGAGGCTGGTGGGCTTTCCGTCTCATTGAATGAGGTCAACATCGTCACTGTCACCACTGATGACATCGTTACACTGGCTACAGAGGCTCTGGCATCTTCATCTGTAACACAACTCACAGGTCTGTTGTAGCGTGTGTTGAACACTTTTTACATGCAGTATAATTGTGTGTTTGCCAGTCCACACTACATACAGAATGAGAGTTACGTCTCTGTATGTTCCATTAGAAGTAGCTTCAGCATTAGAATGTGTTGGAAAAGTGACTAAATAATATACATAATGTAAACCGTGTCCAGGGGTAGCACAATCGACATAATTATAATATTTTTATTTTATTCCAAACAATCTACGATAAATAGTAACTTTCAGGAATTAATATGAGCTTAGAACTGATTTTCCTATAGATTTCTTTATAGACATTAAGGAGGACATAACTATAGTTGTATTTAAATTATTTGACTCTCTGTTAAAGTTGTTCCAGTGGCCACCTCAGGTTCTGCAGATGAAACAGAGGCTCTGAAAGCAGAAATTACTAAAGCAGTAGAGAAAGTTCAGGAATCAGGTAAGATGATCTGTATGCATTTCTATCCTACATGGTTTAAGGTTCATAAAATAACACATTTCTTTCTTATTCTTTAGATCCCAACATGCAAATCCTCTATGCCTGTGATTCATGCGGGGATAAATTCTTGGATGCTAGTTCTTTGGCACAGCATGTCCGCATCCACACAGCCCAGGCTTTAGTCATGTTCCAGGCAGATTCAGATTGCTACCAGTACACCACAACTACCACCTCTGAGGAAGATGCCACCCCAGCATGGCAACCTACATCAGAGCAGGTCATCCAGGAGGGGGAGCTGGTGTTCAGGCCCACAGATCAGGAGGCAGAGGGGGCTCAAACGGACGCTGTGGTGGGTCAGGAGGAAGAGGCAGCAGCATCAGTGCTGGAAACACAAACTGAGGTTAAAACAGAGAATCCGAAGAAGAGTGAGGAGGGGGACAATCAAACGGAGAACATTATAAGGAAATTATAAAGAAGCCTTGATGACCACATTTGTATTTTACAGATGCAAACTGGAAAACACAAAATAAAATCATGGAAAAGCTTTTGTAAAACAAACCTGACCTGGATGTTGTGCATATTATTTTTGTTTACCTAATTATGTATAAGAAGTGTCATAGAACTGTTAAGAGAACCTTTATTTGTCCCCCAGTGGGGAAATTCCACAGACTGCATCTTTGAAAGAGTACATCCTGATAATGTATTGTGTTTACATCAATTTTATTCTGCTGAGCCTGTACATTTATTTTTAACTGATTTATTGTTTTCCTATTCGTTCTCTATCACACATTGTACATGATTCTAGTTTCTATTTGGATGTCTAGTATGTGTATAAGACAATAAGCTGTATTTTATTAAAATATTAATAAAAATAATAATAATATACATTGTGCACAAATATGTTTTTGCCTTTTGCAGTCAGTAAATCATGACTTTATGTTGATTACACAATTAAACAATAGTTGAATGTATAGTAAACAGTTCTGTTTACAATCCTTTCATAATCTATAATGTTGATTATGTTCCCATGTTATGTTTTTATATTATAACTATATAAAAAAGTCATTCTATATGAACTTGATTAATTTTGTATGTGAATTGTTGCCGTTGAATTCAGCTGCTTCCTTGACTACAAACGGCGGGATACCATTGGTCCGAAACGGGTCTGGTTGTCTGCGTTTTAGCCTCTGATTGGCTGAAGTCCCGGCTCACCGTGGGCCACACGCTTAACGCTGACGTCGACTTCTGCAGCAAAATGGCGACGTTGACAGCAACCGTGCAGGGGCCGGAGGAAAAACTGTGTAATTCCAAAAAACTCCCTCTTATGAAAATCCAGAGGAGGCCGCAGCTTCTGGACAACATCATGCTCGTGTTTATCTGTTTAGCTGCAATGATGCACTCTGCGTTTGCTGATGGGAAGACCCTGGTTCTGCTGGACAACCTCAATATCCGAGACACCCATTCAATCTTCTTCCGCAGTCTGGCAGGTTCGTGATAATGTTTTCCAATGTTTACAGGTATTGAGTTATGTTTATTACAAATATTTATGTTATGCAAATAATGGATATATTACAAGATTGCTAACTGCAAACAGTTATTTTGTGTGAGGTAGCTGGCTTTATAGGGCAACTGTAGCTTTCCAAGCTACTGGAGTATGTGCTCAAAAAATCGTATTAATCTCAGTGACTCTTCTCTTTCAGATCGTGGTTTTGACCTCACATTCAAAACTGCTGATGACCCCTCTCTCTCTCTGATCAAATATGGACAGTTTCTGTATGATCATTTAGTAATTTTCTCACCCTCTGTAGAAGGTACATCAACATCATATGTGTTTTTATGAGTCTTAAATATTCTAAACATGTGTAAACTCAGTAATTTATTTTTCAGACTTTGGGGGCAATATTAATGTGGAAACCATTACCTCCTTTATTGATGGTGGGGGCAATGTTCTGGTTGCTGCCAGCTCAGACATTGGTGAGTTTATATTATTTATATGCAGGCTAACATTGTAAGTTTGTTCTTATTGACAGACAACACATAAGGCCTGCTAATGGTCTGATTTACCCACAGGGGACCCTCTGAGGGAGCTGGGTAGTGAGTGTGGAATTGAGTTTGATGAAGAAAAGACTGCTGTTATTGACCACCATAACTATGATGTGTCTGATCCTGGAGAGGTAAGATATCTGTAGTCAAATAAAGTATTAGTAATATTTCAGTCAGTAATAATCTCTAACATAATCTTTCCCTCCAGCATACTCTGATTGTTGCTGATCCTGAAAATCTTTTGAAAGCCCCCACTATTGTAGGCAAACCTACAAACAAACCAGTCCTCTTTAAAGGAGTGGGGTAAGTATACAATGATTTCAACCCTTTGGCAATATATGGAGTATGTATTATTTTTTCTGTTTTTGAATTCTGAATACTGGAGAAAATATAAGGTAATCCAATGGTTGAATTCCAAATCAACAGATATGCATTACAATATATTCAAATATGTTGGTATTGATACATCTTTTTTGTTTGTCTCTTAGCATGGTGGCAGACCCTGAAAACCCTCTGGTCTTGGATATTCTTACTGGCTCCTCCACATCCTACTCCTACTTCCCTGATAGACCAGTGTCTCAGGTAAACAGTTTATTATTAAGCACCTTTCAAATAATTATCCATTTTAAATAAACAATTTTGTATTGCATTCCAGTATCCCCATGCTGTTGGAAAGAACACTCTGCTCATTGCGGGACTCCAGGCTCGCAACAATGCTCGAGTTGTTTTCAGCGGTTCTCTGGACTTCTTCAGTGATGCTTACTTCAACTCTGCAGTGCAAAAGGCTAGACCCGGGTCTCAAAGGTGAATTTAAAAACTTCCTTTTTTAAATTTTTAAAACAATATATTTCCTTGCAGATACTAGTCTTTTCTTTCTTTGGGTTTAGGCCAAACTTCTCAGACAAACAAAATATTTTATTTTTTTAAATTCTTCAGGTTTGAGCAGAACGGAAACATGGACCTAGCTGAAGCTTTGTCTCGATGGGTGTTTAAGGAGGCTGGGGTCCTCAGGGTAGGGGCTGTCACCCATCACCCAGTTGGAGAAACCACTCCTCCTGCTGCATACACCATCACTGACCTAGTGGTGAGTACTAACTGTTCAGTATTTAATACATTATACCAATGTTTAGAGCTTACCATATAGCATGTGTTGATACATTTTGACCGACTTAATCATTCCATGTTCTAAATGTGTCATGTACAGGAATACAGTATTGTGATTGAGATGCTGTCTGAGGGCCGGTGGGTCCCCTTTGATGGAGATGATATTCAGCTTGAGTTTGTGAGGATTGATCCTTTTGTCAGGACTTACCTTAAGAAGAACGGTATGTGTTGTGTTTGTATACTATTGTTGTACAATTGCTAATGTGCTTTATCCCTGATTGCCTCAGTCTATGTACAGTTGTGATTGTTGAATGCTGTCTTTTTATGTGTAAATGGCACAATTCATCCCCACGCTCATGTTATTTCTTTGTTCCAGGAGGTAAATACAGTGTCCAGTTTAAGCTCCCAGATGTTTATGGAGTCTTCCAGTTCAAAGTGGATTATAATCGACTGGGCTACACACACCTTTACTCGTCCACTCAGGTGACTTGTTGTGTTGGAGATCTAAACTAATTTGTTGTGAATTAAATTATCATCCACAAAGTGAGAATTAAACTGTATTTACTCATTGCTTGGATCGGATCAAATCAAATATTTGAATTGGGGTTAGGGATAACCAATTTCATCTGTAAAATCTGTCTAAAAGTCTTGTTTTTACAAGTTTTAATTATTTTATTTTTTTGCAGGTGTCCGTGCGGCCCTTGCAGCACACTCAGTACGAACGTTTCATCCCCTCTGCCTTCCCGTACTATGCCAGTGCCTTCTCCATGATGACCGGCCTCTTCATTTTCAGCATTGTCTTCCTCCACATGAAAGAGAAGGAAAAGTCAGATTAAAGAAAACTATAGGAGGAGGGGAAATTACACAAGCTGAATATGTTCTCTTCAGGCAGGGAGCACGGACTGCAGCTTTTTGTACTGGATTTGAACTTGGACTGACATTCAGTGATTGGTTGTGCTTTTTCTACTTTAAACAAAAATTGTCCTGAATACAATTTGTCTGTACAAAGTTCACTTTACTTTTAACATGATGAGAAGGAGCAGTAGAATTATTAAAATGTTGACTGTTTTTTATCAGGTGGAGGATTAATGTGGCAACAAGATGCACTGAATATGCCAACTGAGTTTAGAATTGATGTGTCCATTGCAGTTGGTGTCATCTAAACAACAATAAATATGTTTTGGACATTCCATTGAGTTGTTTGTTTTTTGCAGCCTGTTTAGTTTGTTAATTTATTACACAAATTCAAGTGTATCGTTATTCTTTATTAACTTGTATGAAATATAACATTTCATAAACTGTAAGACTCCATATATTTCGTACAGAAAAATCATAATATACATAAAATAATTATATAGGTTATATTCATAGACAGATATTAAATGAAATATGTTATAATATTTTAAAATCAGATTAACCGCCACGACAAAAAGCTACCGGTAATAGTGACGTCAGGGCGTCACTGGACTGTCCAGAGCGGCTAGCACAAAAGTCACAACAGCCTTTTGATCAAGTTCACCTTTGTTTCTCCGATTTGAGAAGGCATGGAGGAATAGCTGAAACTATTGATGGTAGTCTTTTCATCACTTTAGACTGGACCATCGTGGCATTTAAACTTAATTTGTCTGGGCTTGAACAGATCGTGTGGCTAATGCAAGCTAATTTCCGCTGCGGATTGACTGACTGGGGTTGAGCGGCATATGCTATCGCTGCATACAGGACATCAACATGGTCACAGCATGTTAGTAGGGCTTTGGGAGTGGGAGTGTACTGATGTGAAGCAGACGGTATCGTAACACTTGATCACGGAGCTGTCTGGATGGGGAGACACGCTTGTTTCACGTAGCAAAGACAAAAAGTGGGAACCGCGTTAGCAAAACAAGAGCTAGGGAGTCAGCTGACAGTACAGCCCAGCCAACAACAGCCCAGTGATGGATCAACTGAAAGTAAAGGACCGCATACTGGAAAACATCTCAATGTCTGTCAAAAAGGTACGTACAGACCCATATAAATGCTCTCATATAATAAACGTGTTTGGTTTGACAGTGAAGACCTTCACCAGTGTCTCATTACTACTGTCTCACACAACTTTCAAGTAATCAAGGCAATCTAAAGTCTTTCACGGCCTTTTGACATAACCTGCCTACACTCTTTCCCTCATTCCTTAGCCTAGATGACATTGTGAAGTGTTTGTCTTTGTCAAGGGTGGATCCCAGTGACTGTAAGGAACAGCTAGAGCAACTGCACACATGCACTGCACTTTTAAAGACACATTTAGACCTAAAAAAAAGTGCAGCTGTCAGTTCAAGTTGTTCCCAGTTTACTGTGTATTGGACGTTCACGCAGCTTTATCTAGTTGGTAGTTTCTAACCTGACAAACAGCATTACTTCAGACTGGTCTTGCTCTAACTTCCTATAACGTTAACTGTCACCATATTACAGCCCTTGTTGTTAATTGTGTTTACCATACAACAGCTGTGTTCTTTCATTTAAGAAAACATGCTAAGTATACACTTTAGTCATGTGCTAAGCTGTTAGTCACAGGACCTAAATACCTTATTTTTTAAAGAAATTACTCAACAGCTATGGTTTAATCTCTGCAAAATGAAAGTTATTGTAGCTTTGTATGTAAGAAACAGAGATGACTTGTAACTTCTGACATGATCCTTCAGTCATGTGGCACATTAGTGTGTAATATCAGATGAATGTGTTTCCCTATCTTAATCTTCAATGAGATAAGTTGAGTGGCATTCTTCCAACAAAAAGTCTCAGGAGCTATACTGATTAGACTGTATTCATTTTTGTGGTTCTTGATTAAATGAAACTAGAAGGTCATAAGATATTTAACCAGTGAGTAAGTATAGCAGAGTATTGATTTTGTGATAATTATATGATGTAAAATTAGCAAAAATTGTGGTTTATATGCTTTTTACACAAATGAAACTATCTATCCATCCATCCATCCATTTTCTTCCGCTTATCCGGGGCCGGGTTGCGGGGGCAGCAGTCTAAGCAGGGACTCCTTCCCTCACCCCGGACACGTCCTCCAGCTCCTCCGGTGGGACGCCAAGGCGTTCCCAGGTCAACCGAGAGACATAGTCCCTCCAGCGACTATATATAAACTATTCCATTGAAATAGTGTGTTTATGCAGTTGCAGAGTTACTTTGCTGCCTGTGAAGATGAGACTCCTGCCATCCGGAATCATGACCGCGTCCTCCAGAGGCTGTGTGAGCACATTGACCACGCTCTCCTCTACGGGTAACAGCCTTCAAAGGCTAATATGACTCTACTGTTACTAGGGCAGAAAATGTGCTCAGATATGGTTATAAAATTTCAGAGGAATTGATTAGCCTGGTCAGCTTACTCTGTCTTCTTTCAAATTATAAGTTATAAAAATACAAACAATATTTAAAGGTTTTGCCTTTTTGTCTTTTACATAAGTGTTTTAGTGTATGATGGAAAAAAACAGAACACTATATGTTTGTTATTGCTGACAGTTTACTGTTTACTTCACAGTTTTATACTAGCATCTGACTGAGAGACTTGACATTTTGTGCATTTTGTGCTTTGTTTTGAATCAATAAATCAAGTATTTGTGAAGAAAGAACTATTCCCCATGCTGTTTCACCCTATAGCTCTTTTCCAAGCACTTTTATCAGACTTTCAGGGTCACGCTAAACAGTCTCAAAGGCCATGGCCTTGTCCATAGTCAGCATTTATGTTTTGGTCCTATGTCTTGTGTTCTCTAAATGCAGCCTCCAGGACATCTCCTCGGGCTACTGGGTCCTTGTTCTTCACTTCACCCGAAGAGAGGCCGTCCGGCAGATAGAGGAGCTCCAGCACATCGCCACCAACCTTGGCAGAAGTAAGAGAGCGCATGTCAAAAAAAACTCAATGTAAAAGTAAATTGGGTAGTATTAGTTGTTATTCATCAGTAGCTATAAAGAAGTAACTGATATTCAATTGAGTGTATTTTTATATGGCCCAGTAGCTTGTGCTGTTTTATGCCGCATCTTGGCCAGGTCGTCATTGCAAATGTGAAGCTTTTCTCAGTTAACATACCTGATAAAATATTGGATAAATAAATTAAAGTAGGGCTTCACAAAACTTGTCTTGAAAAGGAGATTAACCAACATCAACAGGAAACGAGCAAATGTGCACTGTCCCCAGCCCTCTGAGCTAAGAAAGAGGGAAAAAAAGAGAGGGAGAGAAACTTTTTGGAGAACCACTTTGAAGGAGAACTCTACTCCCATGGATAGACTGGTTGTAGATGTGTCCAGGATTTACTCACATCCTTTTGCAGATAGAGTTCAAATCTGTAGAGCCAGCCAGACTCAAGATGGGGTGAGCATCACAATTTAGATTTTATCATGATTCAAGACATGTCATTAGAGGTGGCAAATTTAATCTGCTGTTCTGGGATAAATTGGATCCACCTCTCAGTCACTCAGAGCATGAATGATTTAGCATGAAGCTGTATTATAAAGAGAAGTTATGATGATATCTAAAAAATGGCACACAATCACAGGGGTCAGATCATGTTTTTTTTTATATAGTCCTATCACCCAGTCCTGCCTTGATTAAATGCAATAAACCTTTGTTGTTATATTTCTAGATTGCCAACTAGCATGCTTTTTTGTGTGCAGGTCGTGCATGGCTGTACTTGGCATTGAGTGAAAGCTCTCTAGAAAGCTACCTGCGCCTCTTCCAGGAGAACCAGGCTTTACTACACAAGTATTATTTCAAGTAAGATATAACTTGTTTACCTTCCTTGGGATTTTGGCATTATATAACAAAAAAAAAATACAACCAGGTAGTTATTATTAGATTGAAATAAAAACAAAAAGTATGTTAGTGCTAACATCACGCATTGTTTGTGCTGTAGGAACGCCCTGGTGTGCAGTCATGACCACCTGGCCCTGTTCCTCACTCTGGTGTCTGGTCTGGAGTTTATCCGCTTCGACCTGGAGCTGGTGAGCATCCACATCATCTAATCACAGCTGTTGTGTACTTTACAAATGCTTGATGTCTAAACACCTTCAGGATGTCCCATACCTGGATGTGGCTCCGTACATGCCTGAGTACTACAAACCACATAACCTGCTGGACTTCGAGGAGAGACTACCCAGCTCGGACAGCATATCTTTGCACTCCTTCACCTCACTGAATTCTACTAACTTAGAGTGGGACGACAGCGCCATCGCCCCCTCCAGTGAAGGTATTGTTGCTGTTCATCCAGTTGATTTAAGCTGTTTCCAATATATGTATTTGAGACAGCATGCAATCAGTAGTAATGACAACAAATAGTGACAGCAGTAATAGTGAAACATGTCAGTTCTTTCTCCATCAAGGATTGTTCTTATACCTTACACTTATCCGTCTCTGTTGAGACACCATCCGTGTACCCCTATGTTCCTGTTGCGTTTATATACATTCATGTGTCTCCCATTTTCTGTTTTATTTCCAATGAGTCCTTTGTTCATTCCTCCCTTTTTAGATTATGATTTTGCTGACATCTTCCCCGTGTTGCAGTCATTGCCAAGTGCAGACTGGGAAGGTGGGACATGGGTGAACCGTCCCTCTGTTTCTGTCTTTTGGTCTCTGGTCTCTCTCATGCATGGCTTTTTGCCGCTGAATGATGGGTTTTATGCCTAAATGTTGTTTTGTCCATTTCACATTTCCATCTTTTTTGCCAAATGTGAAAAATTGAGAGAAACAATATAATGATGAAAAATATGCTAAATGTAAGAATTGGTTCACGTGGTGGAAGTGGTTGCTTGTTCAGTAAATATGAAATGCTGTTGAGCGTTCTTGCATGTAATAACTGTATGTTGTAAATACCATTGACAGGCAAGCTCAGTGCTTCTGTTGTACTCACTTCTGTTTTTCTAAAGTCTTTGCTGTAATGCGTGGCACTGGTCAAGGTTCAGTAGGGAGATCTATTCTCAACATTTTTCCCATAGTTGGAATGTATTACTTTCTTTGATATTGTTTATACACAATTATGATGGTACAGGCAAACCTTATTTGAGTAACTTTATTTAATATATTTTTTGAGAAACTATATAACCTATTGTCTCTACTAATCAAAAATGACTGATTAACAATTATTAAACTTATATATGTATGATAATGCAACAAGCAAAAAGTATCATTACTCAGGTATCAACTTAAAGTTGTTGATTTTTAACAGCTTGGAAGATGGCTTTTTATTATTTTTTTAAGCTTAGAGTTAAATGCTTGAACAAAAATACTTCAGTAATGCTACTTGGCATTGTTTTTTTCATTTTAGACTTCTTTGAGGAAAAGAACAGTCTGTAACTAAACCTGGAGTTTGAGTTTTGACTGGTGCCACTGTAATGGTGCTGTGGATGTGTTTAACTGCATTAACAGACTCTTAACACTGTAACATTTAAATGTGCTGCTGATTAAAGACACTATTCTTTTGTGAAGTAGCTTTAACAAAACCTAAGTGTGAGTGTGTGTAGGAGTAATTGTGTGCTCTTTACGTGTCAGAAGGTGATCTGACAGACCAGGCCAGCTGCCCTCACTCTGGAGGATCGGACCCTCAGACGGTTATCAGTGACACTGTGGTGGTCTCCTCATGTGCAGTCAAGTCCGCGACATACCTGTCCCCTCATAGCCCCACGTCTAGACAAAACCCTTTCAATGAAGACTCTGATACCACCACCAACACCTCAGTGGACGTCACCCCTGTGCATGTGGCCAGCCTTCACAACAGCACAGCCCACGAAGATGACACCGATGTCAATACTAATGAGCTGGAGGTCATCAGGTACAGTTTCTTTCCATGCCTTAAAAATGTACAAATGTAACTACTTGTACAGAAGATGATTTGAGAGAATAAAATGATAAGCCGACATGGTCAAAAAGTACTTACAGCCTCATGTTATCAATAAAACTTGTTTTACTAATAGCTCTATATCTTATTTCAGGATGGCCAGAAGAAGAAAACCAGCCAGAAAGCGTAGAGGGAAGGGCTCTACAGATTCCAGCAGCAGCATTCATAACTCTGTGTCATCTGAGAACATGGAGCTGGGCCTCCAGGACAGCACCGACTGTACCATGGACAGTGAGGGAGAGAGGAGGAGCAGAGCAGGAACTGAGGTCCTGGAGGAGGAGGAGCTACTGCGATTGCCAAAGATGGCCGACACCTCTATGGACAGCGTGGGACAACCTCTGCGTGATGTTATGGACCGGCTCAATGGGGCTCTGGATCAGGATGAGAGCTGGGAGCACTTGGAGGAGGAGCAGCCTGACTGTGGGCGTGCAGTAGAGCCCACATCGCAGCAGCCCTTTCTGGAGGATTCAGCGGGCAAGCCCCCTGACCCAGCACCCGGAGATCCTCCCACAAGCCCTCTCACCAGCCCCTACCTCCAGACTTTCACTGAGCCTTCAGAGGAGAGCTTCTCTGCCCCCCACAGTCCAGAGCCTGCTGCCAGCTATAGTGGCAGCAATGACACTGCAGAGCAAAGCCAGTCACAGACTGTTCCAGGTGGCCATGAGGATGAAGGAGAGGCAGAAAGGGGAGAGGGACCGGAGCTCAAGTTGAACCAGGAGACAAATGGTGAACAAAGAGATGGACGGGCAGAGCAGCAGCTGAGCCCCTCTGAGGTGACCCATCCAGCCGAGTTTAAGTAAGAATTGGAAAGGGGGTATTGCACAAATTGTGATGTTGTGATGTATTTGTGATGTTGTGATGTATTTGCTATTATAATGTTTTCTGTCTAATTGA
Source organism: Periophthalmus magnuspinnatus (assembly GCF_009829125.3). Taxonomy (NCBI): domain Eukaryota; kingdom Metazoa; phylum Chordata; class Actinopteri; order Gobiiformes; family Gobiidae; genus Periophthalmus; species Periophthalmus magnuspinnatus. The sequence goes on from NC_047132.1 coordinate 18,708,084, forward strand.
CTTTTAGAGTGGACAACAACCACTTGCTTTTACTGATGATCCATGTGTTTAGAGAAAATGAAGAGCAACTGTTTAAGGTAAGTAAATTGTTGTTTGATGCTGGAATTCTTAAATGCTGCTTAATTGTACAGACCACATGGTTCTTTGACCATGTTTGACAAATATAGATTGAAATAGATGGTGCTCATGAGTTTCTTTTGAATACATTTTGCACTGCCTTTAACTGCATCATTGTGATCTTTTTTTTTAATTTGTATTTTGTGCAGATGGTGAGAATGAGCACTGGCCACATGGAGGGAGACCTGCAGCCCCTGTTCTTGCTACTCACTGACTGTTACATTTACCTGCTCCGAAAGGGTGTGTGGACATATATTGTAACATAAATTCCTACATTCTTTACTATTAAACACATTACCCTTTTTTCCATTTTGGTGATAGGTGCAGCAGAGAAGCCATACACAGTTGAAGATGCGGTTTCATACAATGAGCTAGATTATATTTCTGTAAGTGCTGTATTACTATAAGTCCATGTCTTAAAGTATATGAATTTCATTTCAAGATGTTAGATGTAATTTTAGATTTGCAAATAATGTGTTTTTTGGATTTAGTTCATATATACTGCTTTGATGTTTTATTGTAGGTGGGTCAGGACCAACAAACAATTACTTTGGTTTGCACAAACAGAAGAAGAAAGTTTCTCTTGGACACAGCTGATGCCTCCCTCACTATGTACGTTTCTTCTCTTGCATTTAAAGCCTGTCATAGTAATCATTGAGTTACTGGAGTATGTACTTTATGAGCTAGTAAAACAGACGCACAAAGAATAATTCCAATAAATACTTCAAGTTCACCTTTTTGTAACTAAATCTGGTTATCCTAAAATGTTGTTTTACATTTTTTTAAAGATGCATATGCTAAAAACCTAACATGCTGGAGGGCATGCAATGTTGAACAAGGTTATCAGGAAAAACACAAGCAGGGAGAAACTGTATTTCACAACTTTAACAATAGCAGCATTGTACTACAGTTTCACATACAAATGACTGTACATGTATTTGTATATAGTTCTCAGTTCATAATCCTTGTATTTTCCTTTATGTAGCTGGCTGTTATCAGTCCTTAAGTCGTCCATGGTGAAAGGATGCCGAGAGCCTCCGTACCCTACAGTGCTAACCGACGCCACAATGGAAAAACTGGCTCTGACAAAGTTTGTGGCCCAGGAGTCTCACTGTGAGGTAAGGGCTATTGTTTTCAAACCACTGTCAGTGTTGTCTTTCTCCTATTTGGTTTGACTGCAGTGCCCCTGTATGCAGGTGGCAGAGGTATGCATCCACCTGTACTCTCTGGTCCACTGGGAAGACCCTTTGGATACCTGCCTGTCCCCTGTCCAGTCCCCCAGCTCCAGAGGCTCCACCAGCATAAAGGAGGGCACAGTGCAGTACAAGGCTGGCACTACCTACTTGGGCAAAGAACTGTGGAAGAGCTGCTATCTAGTTCTTAGGTAGGGTTTTATGCCTATTACAGGTGCTTTGATTTGTTGAAAATGTACAACTGTAACTCACCTACCAAGAGACAGTTCTTTATAATGATGGTTTATAGAGATGGGACAAGAACTTGTGCGACAAGATTGTGCAAGTAGAAAATGATCTTGAGATTTTTTTTTCTGTGTGTTAGCATTTGACTTGGACAAAAAGTATGGTTAACATTAGTGAGTTATGTTTTGGGAAGCCTAGTTAAAAAGCAGTGCTACAATTACAGCAAAAATATATGAAACAAATAAAAATATGTGTTCCTAAAAATTAAAAGCATATTTATTATCATTTATGTCAAAATCTTATGGGAATTTCGTAGTAATATGCTCATATCTTTACAGCAATGGGATTCTACATCTGTACTCTGAGCAAAATGACTTGACCCCTATACAGTCTGTTACCATGGGGTAAGACTCACTCTGACTCACCTCTGTCTGATGTTGTGTCTTTGTATCTTGTCATTTACCTCTGGATGTTCTGTTGGGTGCAGAGGAGAGCACTGTGGAGGCTGCCGGCGGTCTAACAGCAGCGAGCGGCCTCATGCCTTTCAGGTCATCCTTACAGAGCGTCCTCCGCTGGAGCTCAGTGCCAGTAATGAGCAGGACATGGCTGAGTGGATGCAACTGCTTTGTCAATCTGTGTCCAAAGGGGTAAGGACCAATAAATCACAAATACATCCCTCATCAGTTGCTCTGATAACACGTATACACACAAAAACAGTGATTATGCAAGTAACATACCAGTTCTGGTTGTTGTAATTAATAATCTGGACTAACATTGTACTTAATTGGAACCCAACAGTTTTGTCTGTACTTCTTCTAAAAATACACACAGATATATATTTAAATATGGTATGTGTTCTTCTCCAGGTAATTCCTCAGGGAGTTGCCCCCACTCCCTGTATCCCCTGCTGCTTGGTGCTCACAGACATGAAGCTGCTGACCTGTCATCAGGACTGTCAGACCAGCTTCTTCCGCTCATTGGGCAGTGCTGAGCTCTGTGATGTCACTGCGGTCAGCCTGGAGGCCAACAAGGAGTACTGCATTATTGTGAGCAGATTGTTTGATGCTTTTGCCTGTTTGCCTAAGTACCAGTGCATTTTAAAACATTGTACTGTTAAACATTTTATTGCATGAAGAGGATACTGTAAGTTATTCGTTTCTCTTATTATAGGAATTTGCTGCAGATCGGAGCCAGTTTCTCCCATCCTGGGTCTTGTACTTCAGTGGTTGTGAGGAAAGAGATCGTCTGCTTCATACTCTCAACAAGGCATGGAAAGACATTTACCAGGTATAGTACTTGAAAATGGTTAATTAGCAAAAAAATGTAAAGCTGGTTTTAATGGTGGTCATCTGGACACTGTTGGCTCTACATTGAATAACTCCTGGACGGATGAAGGATTATACCGTCTCATCAGCAGAAAAAGCTGTCTGCATTTCACTTCTGAATTAACACTAATTTAATAATAATTGAAACACATATTATGCATTCTTGTGGCTTTAATTCTCTTCTAAATATGCTTTTTGCCACCCTCCTCCTGTTGGCAACGGGAATGAACCATGCCAAAGTAAACACATGAATTCTCTATCCTCTGTAAATGCTATGCTAATAGAACCATGCATTTGTTGTAAAATTATTTTTGTTGACAAATGGTTGAGGCTAAATAGTCTTAGTGTTCAAACATTTCCCTTAAACTTAAGACTATGTAAACTTGTTAACATTTTTTTTTTTTGCTTTTAATTACTATTTGTCTTTATGCACAGGTGGACCTTCCCCAGACAGTCATATCGGACCAGTCAGTTCAGAAACGCTGTGGGGAGGCCCTGGCCCTGATGAAGAGTGCATGGCAGAGAGCAGACAGCCTGGCCCGGGGAAGAGCTCAGAGAGAACCCTGGTGCTGACGTGCTCCTCTGATCACTCCTCAAATAAGGAGTGCGCATTCAACAGTACTTAAAGTGGAAAAGGAAGTCACAAACAGGATGTGTACTGCAAGTGAAGGAGAGTCTATGTTGAGAAATGTTTGACAAGAACAATATGAAAGCCACTAACTTGAGAGTATATGAACTGACTACAGGTAATGTACAGAAGGTGACAATGAAGACCTCCATGAAACTGAAATTATGACAATCTGAACAATTTTACATCCATATTCTGAAGCCAACATTAAACAGACATGATTGTTTTAAGTAAAGAGGACTAAATACCTGTATGTTTTGTGCTCACATAATGTGTCAAAGTGCTGCTATATGTCACCAACGCAACTTCTCCTCACCTTGTGCTCAGAATGCATAAATGTACAATGATCAAGTCTTTGTTCTTATGGACTGAGTTGTGGTATGGACACTGTGGATTAGTATACAGAAAATGTTGACGTTTTTGTTTGTACAGAAGAGAAGAGTTTTATAGGCATTGAGTAAAATGCTTATACTGTATGAAGGATTTAAGATTGCACTGCTTCATGGAATTGTTACCCCCATGTGTTGCTCTACTTGGCAGTACTCGGCAGAAAATGGAACTTGCCTTCTCTACATACTGCACAAACAGTTGGTGCCGTCCATGTACAGTTGCACACTTCTGTCACTACAGTTTTTTCTTGTATAATTTTTTTTTTTTTTAGGTACCTTTGTGTGAAGATTTTGTTTTTTCGATGGGGTGGAAAGATATTTATCTAATTTTATTTCAGACTAAATTATGTAACTCATTAATTTTGATCTGGCACAATTTTTTTAAGTAGTAATTTTAAATGTTTGTTATAGATACCATGGCAACTTGTGTTACTTTAGAGGCATGAAAGACCAAACAACTAACATGTGTTATGAGTTATGACAGATGGATCCTTATTGCTACAGTCACAGCGTGCTCTATTGCCAATACTTGCCTTTTTGAATGATCACTTTATACGCAGAAACACTTTTAACAACCAATGCTTGGGAATGGGATATTCACATTTCTTAAACGTATGCTGCGGTGAAAAGGTACAGGATGATGAAGATATGTCTCAGCCTTGCACAAGACAATTGTGTCCAATTGTAAATGTCATTCTATGTTTTTGTCTCACATTTGTGTTGCAGTTCACTGGTAATCTCAGGTTCCTCTCAATACCCGAACCATTCTCTAGTAAATTCTGCACCACTATGCCATTAAGTTGCTAAACAAAAAAAAGCTTTATATAATTAGTTCTAGAATAGGATTAACTATGAAAATACTTGAAAGTAAAAAAGTATTCAGCAAGCCTGTGGCCTAAAGTGTTCTTATAAAATAGAAATACAAATTTGTTACAATTATGACATTGCTGGCCAATGGTGGAGGACATCTTCTTGAACTAACTTGATGCTGTTTAGGTAATGATGTACTGTTTGCATGTGTGAAATGTATGCTTTTACTGAACTGTATAGAGCACTAATCACCTAAACATATTCATTAAAACATGAGTCCAAAAGGCTGGACTGGATTGTATAATATTGTATTTAGAAAACCTGATGGACATAAAAGTTAATAAAAACTCTTACTGCTATGCTATCTGTGTTACATTGTTTATTAACAATCTAATTTCAATGTAAATGTAAATTTCAATATTGTTATTGAAGATAGACTGGTCTTATCAAGGATATTGGACTATGTGCCCTGATGATGCAGTACCGAGAGCAGCTGCTGGGTGCAGCACAGGGAAAGCTGGGTGGGTGATGGATTGTTGATAATCATAACATGGTCTCATGGAAGAATTTTAAAGAAGGTCCATCAATGTCTGTAACTGCACTTTCAAGAGTTTTAAATTATTTTATTTTGACTGTTGCCTCCGGTTTCTTCACTGTTTTACTGCTTTTAGGTTTGACTGCTGCATTCGACATTGGATCACCAAAATTTGATTTCTCGTCTTGAGAACTATGCTGGCATCAAAAGTGTGGCCCTAAAGTGGTTCAGGTCATATCTTGAATTGGTTCAGGTCATATCTTGAAGATCGTTGTCTGTTCAGCCAGGCCCCCATATTTCAGACATGGCCCAGCTTAGCTAGGGTCCATTTTAGACCTTTTACTGTTTTCTTTGTACATGCTGCCCTCAATTTTTTTAAAAACACAAAATGTATTTTCATTTTGCTGATGATGTGTGAGTTCACCTGCTCTTTAAACCAAGCACCATAGCATCCAAACCCTCTTAAATTGTCTTCAGGAGGTAAAGAACTGGAAGGCTCTAAACTTGTTAAAGCTAAATTAAATAGAGAAATTAATAATAATAATAATAATAATAATAATAATAATAATAATAATAATAATAATAATAATAATAATAATAATAATAAAGAAATGGAAAGTGTAGTATTTGGGGATTTATCTGATGCCAAAACTTCTGTGGAGTCTTTGAGTTGCAACTGCCATCAGTTTACCAGAAATCCTGGTGTCGTTTTAAATGGTTCTTTCAAATTTGCCCTACAGATCAGTCAGAAGTCACATCAGGCTTTTACCAAATACATTTCCTCAGTGTGGTGAAGCCATTCCTGCCTCGCACTGATCTGGACCGTGTCGTTCGTGCCTTTATCACCTGCAGATTATTCTACTGTAACTCCTTCTGCTGTGGGTTGGACCAGGGCTTCATCCACCTCTTAGTTGGTCCAAAATGCTGCAGTGCGCATGCTCACGGGCATCAGGAAATATGAGCACATTTCTCCTGTGTTTGCGTCTCTGCACTGGCTCTCTGTCAGCTACAGGATTGATTTTAAGATTATTTTGATGGTTTTTAAATGTTTCCAAGGTTTGGCCCCTCCTTGTCTCTCTGAACGTCTTTCTGTCCATGTTCCCAGTAGAACTTTGAGATCAGCAGAACAGATGATTTTGGATGTCCCAAGGTCTGGATATTAGAAAAGGCCAATAAAAGCACTGAGTTTACCACAAGATGAGCGGGACACTTGTATTGTATTGTTTTGTCGTGTTTTGCAGTTGTTGTTTTTTTTAAGATTGCGCTTTATATTGCCTTTGTACAACACGTTGGGCAGCTGTGGTTGTGCTTTATAAATACATTTGACGGCTCGAGAGCGCAAACAACACGGTCCAGACACGAGGATCTGTTCTGCCTCCTGAGATTGTGAGGACTGGATCGGACTGGCCCAGGTGTCTATCCCACCAACACTCAAACTTGAGTCAAACAAAGGCTAAAGTGTGCTAAAACATAGTGCTTGTGTTATATTTTTATTTCGATGGAGTCAGTTGTCCTGCTCAGAGTAGCCTATTGAAACCCAGCTCTACACTGCGTAACGAACAAATGACTATATGCGTGACTATTGCACAAATAACCATTTTTAACCCTAAACCTGGGTGCTGTGAGTTAAAAAAAAAGATAATATAAACACTTAATTCTTTTATCTACAACCCAATGGCCTCATAAGAGCACTAATAGGGAGGCTGGCTAGTACAGCTCATAGTGCAGCTCATGGTGCACTTCTGAGACAATCCTGCTGCAGCACAGTTGCAGCAGCTCCATCTGAAGCAGAGGAGGAGCAAAGCGGATGCACAGATAAAGGAGGAGGGAGGAGTAGCCTGCACACTGCTGTTGAGCTGTCAGAACTACTCTCACTCCAGCTGAGGTTCATTGTCATGTGTGTTTCCCCTGAAGGTGCTGCCTACATGTCTTCATAGATCTCCAGCATGCTGAGGAGGGGCTCGGAGCTGCACAGGGGAGACAGAGAAGTCCTGCTGGATCTGGATCATGGAGCAGAAGCACAGCCCACAGACACTTATGGGAGCGTACAGGATGGCAGCTTTATCCCACCTCGATATGTAAGCTACTGTTGATCCTCTCACTTTTGTTTGCCTCCATAAGCAGGTTCCACTTTGCATGGTCAGCAAAACAATTCTGAGGTCAGCTGCTGCAGTCTCACCTCAATGACTCACACTTGCTGTTAATCAATCATAGTTCTATTCTACAGGCGTTTAAAGTAATGATATTTAATTCAATACATGTGCCACGTGTTCTGAAAGAGTCTTTAAACTAATAAAATGAACTATGTTTTATGTACTTGACTTTTACTGTTTCTGAGACATGCATGTGTGTTTTGGCAGTAAGATGTAGTAAATAAGTAAATAAGTACTATAAGTAAAGCTTATATATATATATATATATATATATATATATATATATATATATATATATATATATATATATATATATATATATATATATATATATATATATATATATATATATATATATATATATAAAGATGTAACAATGTAATTGCTATAACTGTGTCTGTTAGCTCACAGCTATTACCACAGAAGATGATCAGTGCCTCCTAACACAGGCTGAAGACTGGAGAAACCATCCTCTACCACAGTCACAGTCTGGGAATTACTTCAGAGATGGAAAAACTAAAATAGGTGACAGCACACTGACAGTTTGTCAAGTCACCACAGTTTCTATGGGAAGATAACTTTGCTATATTATTATCTTGTTCAGATTTTGTGTTGGTCTGGGAAGTCCGATCTCGTAGGAAGAAGAGATCCAAAGCCAAAAACTCTGGGGAGACCAGTGCAGAGGGCAGCAGCAGGTCAGAGCTGAGGAGAGCTCAGCTGGAGCAGTGGAGAGACAGGTTCACACAAAACCTGCAGGAAACTGGATTACTCATGGAGAAGGCACAGTAGCACTCAATATGTTTATTATGCTAAACCTGTTTGTATTAAGGTCTAGTATTTATCAGTGTGTGTGACTGTTTATTTAGGAGGAAACAGCCAATGAGAAGAAGACTGTTCACTTTTTAAAGCTCAGTGCTCCCTGGGATGTGTTGGTGTATTATGCTGAAGAACTCTGTCAAAGAGCTCCTCTGCAGGTAAGCGAGAGGTGTGTGGAATCTTCAGTAATGCCCTTTTCTTTGATTATTGCAATTTTAAAATGTCCTGGAGTATCACTATAACCAGAACTACCTTTTCAACCTGAGCATGGATACACTTCAATAAGCAAAATTTTTTCTTTCTTCCTTTCTTTTGTCATCAAATAGATGTAGTAAAAAGTATAAAGTCTCTATGTGACCTTTATAACCCTACATGTATCCCTCAGAGTCTTCAGAGTTTCTTCTAATAATTGCTACTGTGTACAGAATGTGGGCAGGAATAGCGGGTAGGTGAAAACAGGAACAGGTTTCAAGGCTCAATAGAGAATTATCAATCAAAATACAAATTTCAGTATGCTAATGATAAGGGAACAGCATTATAGCCTTGTTAAATCAAAAGTCATGTGAATACCTATTAGCAGATATACTATATGTTCCTGCGCAGGCACAGCCCCACTTGAACTTGAACACCTCTGCTCGGGTCCTGGACAAACTCTACATACCCAACATCCTGAAAGAGTCTGTGCCCAACCGTCCACTGGACTACTACACATGTGCCTTCCGAAAGTCCAAGTTAAACAGGTGACTTCTTTGACATTAATCACGCTCGATAAAATATTTTTGTGAAATAAATATTCGTGTTGTGCAGGTTTCTTGGGAGCAGTAATCAGGAAAACTACTTCACACATACACAGAGACATCGTATGGTAAGTAGTATCCTGCTGTGTAGATTAAGGTTCCTAATAAATGTGACAAACACAAGACAATATAAAATATATATAGTATAGATATACAATATATATTATGTTTTTTAAATCTTGATGACCATATTATACTATTTTCTATAATGAAAATGAGGGAAGACAGAATTTAAGCACATTCTCTTCTTAGCAGCAACTCCACACCTTGACAAAAATATATAAATAAAAACTCTAACAGAGCCTTTTGTTTCAGGTGTATGAGATTCTTTCCAGAACTGTTTATGGCAAAAGGAAGAGAGCTGAGGTTGGCGTGGACAGACTTATAAATGAAGGAGCTTACACTGCAGCTTTCCCTCTACATGAGGTCTGCTAGATTCACATATGCACACTTTCATGTACATAAAGCATGTTGACTATCTAATGTACATATATGTCCCTTCTCACAGGGGCCCTTTGAACTCCCTGGGTATGGGGTCCGATCTGAGGAGTTGAATCAGAGGCAGGTTCTGTTCCACTTCTGGGCTCGTTGGTGCAAATGGTACAAGTACCAACCTCTAGACCACATCAGAGAGTACTTTGGAGAGAAGATTGCACTGTACTTTGCCTGGTTAGGTATGTTTATACCTCTTATTTATTTCTCGGTTTTCAATGTAAAATTACTATTTTAATGAAGTAAAAATCAATATTTCCTATTTTTGAACTCTTAAGGCATCAGTATGTTATCAGAGACAATTGGCTAATGTTGAGAGCATTGAGCATTAAAAGCAGCACTACAGTATAATTGCACTTCCCACTGCAGTCTAATGGAGTGTGTCTCTGCAGGATTCTACACAACATGGCTGCTGCCGGCTGCTGTAGTGGGAACTCTTGTCTTTGTGTCTGGAGTCATGACAATGGGCTCCAACATACCAGCGTGGGTACTCAAATCAATATTATGTATTTATAAAGCTTAATTTATTTAAGCATAACCTTACAAATAATTGAAGTGTTTTAAGATTAGCACTGTAAACACCATTTACTGCCACACTCATAGTCTGCATTTAAAGTTTGTTCTTTACTGTGTGGAGATGACAGCATTGCCTCGTCAAATTCACATTTCTCTGTGTGGTCCACCTGCTGCCTGTGTTATGTCTCTACAAAGCAGGCCACAGGGACGAAGCTGTTAGAGAAAAAAATCAAAGATGTGGGCTCCAGCAGGCTGAGGCTAAAGAGCAGACATTGATTTGAGCAGAGAGGATTGGCCACGATAAATCTCTGCTGCCTCTTGATAATGGACAGTTACTGACAAATAATCTCTCCTTTATGTCTGTGTGTGGAGAACTGAGTTCATGAATATTAAGCCTTTTATTAACTCAATGAAAGACAGTTGTTCTTATAATGTTTCTAGTGTGGAAAATCAAGATGAAATTTTATCTCTGCATTATTGTCTGACTAAAAGGACGCTTGTTTGTGAACAGAGAGGAAATCTGTAACAATGGCAGCAATTACCTCATGTGTCCTCTTTGTAACACATGTAAAGCCTGGAACATGTCTGAAATCTGCCCCATGGCCAAGGTAAGGGTTAAATAATTTGTGTTTTTTTGTTCCAGTAACATGCTTGTTTTTACTGTCTTTTCAGTTATTATCTAGTTATTATTATTTTATGTATTTTTGTTTTTTGGACTTCATGTGACGCACTTTGGTCTGCTCAAGTTGTTTTAACGTACCATATACCCTGTGCCCCAGGATTTTACATTACTGCCAGCCTTCTGTACCTGCTTCCCCTGGGTGATGTTTTTAGAAGCTCAATGCTGCATTTCATTGTTTTGCAGATAACATTCCAACAGCCAGACCACAATCAAAGCTCTGCAGGACTATCTCAGGGATGTGCAGACTTGGCTAAGCACTAACTTCCTGAACTTAAATCACAATAAAATTGATATTGTGTTTTTTTGCCAAACTAGCCCACTGCTTGGGCGTGTGTTTGGTCCTCTGTCATCTTATTCTTGCCCTTCAGTGAGTAATCCTGGGGTGATTGTGGACTTTATGTTCAAACTTGACAAGCGCATTAGCTCTGTCATAGTCCAGCTTCTTTCAGTTGAGGCTCCTTGCTAAAGTAAATCCCGACCATCCACAGGCGGATTTTGAAAAAGCAATCCACACATTTCTAACGGCGTGTCTGGATTATTGGAATTCTTTGTATTTAGGGCTGTACCAGGGCTCCCTGCATCGCTTACAGAATGTCCAGAACCCTGCAGCTCATGTGCTGACAAAAACTAAGAGACAAGAGCACATCGCGCCTGTGCTGTGCAACCTGCACTGGCTCCTTATTTCATATTGGGTGCAATTTAAATTCAAAATGTTAGGAGTTACTGGAGGTCTATACTCCACCTAGAGCCCTGAGGTCAGCTCATCATCTACTGCTGGCTATACCCAAAGCCAGGCTCAAGACCAGAGGTGACAGCCTTTTCTTTAACAGTACTCAGACTATGGAACGACCTCCCTCCCTTAGACTGAAAACATACCTCTCCTCCCTGGCATTTACTACTAGTTAGACAGGATATCTTGGTGTTTGTTCTTTGTTCTTGGTGTTTGTTCTTTTCCTATGTATTGTGTTGTCTGTATACTAGTTAGTTTGTTTTTGTTGGCTTTTATGTGAAGCTCTTTGGTCAGCTGAGGTTGTTTTAAATGTGCTATATAAATACACTTGAATTTAATTTAATTGAATTAGCTCCATAATGTGTTTTATTACAGCTGGGCTACTTGTTTGACCACCCGGGAACAGTGCTCTTCAGTGTCTTCATGTCCTTCTGGGCTGTTACCTTCTTGGAGTACTGGAAAAGAAAGATGGCCACTCTGGCTCATCACTGGGACTGTATGGACTTTCATGAAGAGGAGGTATCAGTTAAACTTCAGTTGTTATTTCATAGAATCAGACTATTGACATTTAGGCATAGAATTTGCAAGCAAAAGTGGAGAGTATTTGTATTTGTATTGTATTTATATTTGTTTATGATTCTCATTGTATGGTCTGTTTTTAAGGAGCGCCCCCGCCCCGAGTTTGTCGCCATGGCTCCAATGATGGAAGAAAACCCTGTGACTGGGGTCAAAGAGCCTTACTTTCCAGAGAAGACCAGACTGTCACGAATGTTCACTGGCTCCATGGTCATCATTATGATGGTTAGATTTCCCTTCATACAGTTACAGCCCATATTCTGGACTGTACATAACCAGTCATAGCCACAATTATATTATCATTATGTGTACTCCATTCTGCATCATAATATTATATAAAGTATATTTTATTATTCTAGTTAAATAATTACATTTAAGTGTATTTTAATTAAGCTTACCATATCTTATTAACATAATTACTATTTATTAATATAATATATTATCTCTCTATTAGGTGTATGTATGTGGGTGTGTCTGTGTGTATATATATATATATATATATATATATATATATATATATATATATATATATATATATATATATATATATATATATATATATATATATATATATATATATATATATATATATATATATTATATATATATATTATATATATATATAGTTATATATTATATATATATATAGTTATATATATATATATAGTTATATATATATATATATATATATATATATATATATATATATATATATATAGTTATATATATATATATATATATATAGTTATATATATATAGTTATTGTAGTAGTTTGCCTATGCCCTGTGTTTCAGCTGTGTGTGGTGATGATCTTCCTAGTGACTGTGGTCATGTGTCGAGGAATCATCAGTATCATGATGTTTCACACTGGGAGCCCAGTCCTCAGAACAGAGGTACAGCACCTACAAATTTACAAAAGAGCTGACTTTAATGTTCAAATGTAGTGTTACTCAAACATGGAGTCCCTCTTTTTTCTATGGTGCTTTCAGGCTGGCACCATAGCAAACATCTGCAGCAGTATAGTGAATCTGGGACTGATCCTGCTGATGGGGAGGGTCTACACAGCACTGGCAGAGCAGCTCACTAAGTGGGGTAAGGATTGATACAGCTCACTGACACCTTTAACTGCAGCCTTTCATTAAATTGGCTGAGGCCGACAGTGCAGAGGAAATTTACCACATTTGGCTTAGAACTCAAAGGCCGTGGAGAAGTTATAACTAAGAAGAAGTAATTTATGTTTTTCTTTGTAGAGATGCACAGGACACAAACCCAGTATGACAACGCCTTCATCTTAAAAGTGTTCATCTTTCAGTTTGTCAACTTCTACTCCTCTCCTTTTTATGTGGCTTTCTTCAAAGGCAGGTGAGTCAAATTAATTTATTTCCTTTTTATTATTTGAATTAATGGGATCTGTTGTCATGTGGCTGTGCAGGTTTGTGGGATATCCTACCAACTATGGTACTTTGTTTGGAATGAGAAATGAAGATGTGAGTCCATCCACCACCACATATAAAACAGTTCAATATTAATATAATGCACTGTTTTTCACTGCTGTCTGTATTGTGTAGTGTGGTCCTGGGGGCTGCCTCATTGAACTGGCTGAGCAGCTCTTTATCATCATGGTGGGGAAGCAACTAATCAACAATGTTCAAGAGTTTATCCTCCCGTATGTTTTTACCTACTGTTTACAGGCATATAGCCTCAAATGTTAAACTGTACTGTACTGAAGATGGACATTTTGTGTGAGACATAAATCAAATTATAAAGATATTAACTGGTGAACTCAGACCAGCTATTACCCTTGAGTAGTAGTTTCCCCTTGCGTAAAAGTTTTGATTACGCCACCCACCTCTATGTTGCACAAGTAGATAATGATTTCGTTGGCCTTACCTGCACAGGAAAGTGAAGGCCTGGCAGCAGAAGCGGACATTGGAGAAGGTGCTGGGAGGTAATGGGGCCCGTGAGCTCCAGCGCTGGGAAGAGGACTACCAGCTGCTGGAGTGTGAGGGACTCTTTGAGGAGTACCTTGAGATGGGTAATTAGGCACTATGTATTATTGATTCTTACAGGCAATACGCTGTTGGTATATGTACCGGTAATGATAAGTAATATGTGAAATGTGGTTTGTTGCAGTCCTTCAGTTTGGTTTCATCACCATATTTGTGGCGGCCTTTCCCCTGGCTCCTCTATTTGCTCTCCTTAACAACTGGGTGGAGATCCGTCTGGACGCCCATAAGTTTGTGTGTGAATACCGCCGCCCAGTGGCCGAGCGAGCACAGAACATTGGAGTGTGGTTTAACATACTAGAGGCTCTTTCGCACCTGTCTGTCATTGCCAATGTGAGAAATAACAATATTCTGTATTTTTACTGTCCAAAATAACAGCTAAAAGTAAAGTAACTTGCACAAGGTTCAACTGAAATTATTATTATGATTCTTTTCACTTCACAGGCCTTCCTAATAGCTTTCACATCAGACTTCTTACCTCGTCTACTGTATCAGTACAAGTTTGGCAGTGATCTTCATGGATATGTCAACTTCTCCTTGGCTTATGCCCCACTCAACTACACTGAATACCCTCAGTGCAGGTGTGAATTTTGTTCCTCTTGTTCCTGTTGGATTTTCATTATGAGAGCTCTACATTTTCATATAATTGTGTGTTTGTAGATATAAGGCCTTCAGAGATAACAATGGAAGCTACACATTGTTCTACTGGGAGCTGCTTGCAGTCAGACTGGGGTTTATCATTGTTTTCGAGGTGAATAACATGATACATGTTTGCTGTTCCTCTTGTTGCCTTGTTTTATCTTTTGCCATAGATTTATTGACCAGTAAACCATATAGTAGTTCACTCACTCACACACAGCTTTCATTCAGTACAAATATATATATATATATATATATAGATATATATATATACATACATACATATATACATACATACATATATATGTGTGTGTGTGTGTGTAGAGTATATTACCACAATAAACCACATAAATTCAGACTGTCTTTTGGATGCCCTTTAGGCCTTAGAAATCATTTTCATTCTGTTGTGTAAATGTATGCACTACATTAACAATAACAGTCTTGTGGCATTCTCACCCTGCAGCATGTGGTTTTCTTTGTACTGAGGGCAATTGACTGGATCGTCCCGGACGTCCCAGAGTCTTTGGAGCTGAAGATGAAGAGGGAGAGGTATCTTGCCAAACAGGCGCTGGCTGAGAACCAGGAGGCTCTGCTGGTGAGTCAAGCCCGAGGAAGGGGCTCTGGGACTGGCTATGGTGGCTCCAGCACAGGTCAGTCTAACACAGAGCACACAACACACTGAGTGTGCTTTATGTTATACCCAATTTTTTCACAATTTATTTGTATCATTTCATCTTATTGTATGGAAATAGAACAACCGAATATTCTCCATGGTGGTTTTATGCCATACAATCGAATATTATAGCCAAAGGAACAACATTTCCATGGAGAGTTCTGAAATAAGAGTCAGTGTTGTGGAGATGTTACGCAGTAAGGACACATGTTTTTTGTTTTTTTTTCTAAATGTTCTGTGCTATAAAACATCCAAAGTGAAAAAGACCATGTTTTAATCTTAGTCTGTTTTGTGGCTGAAAAGTTACACAGTTAAGTGTTCTTCTTCTTGGCTCACATGGTTCCTTTACATCAACCACAAATGGCACGTAAAAATGTTGGGTATATGGAGTTTTATAGTCCCTACAGTGTTTCCATACTCACTCTCATGGTAGTAAAGGTTCATTACATAACTCATTTAATATATGAGGAATAGAGTAAATTCCACACTTTAAAGCCCCTCGTATCTACACTCAGACGACAGCACCTGCCTCTTCATGAGCTATCATAACCTCACTACTCTCCACGCAACATTACTATTAGAGCTAATGGCTGTAGGATCTCAGCCAGACAAACTGTATCTTTCAGTCAATTACATTCAGATATTGTGTGCTGTTGAAAAGTTGCTCTGTGTTTCATTGTGTTCTGTCATTGCTTAAGCATGTTTTTTTTCTTATAATCATGTCCTTGATAATGTCTTTCTTTAGAATGACCTACCAGCTTGGCTTGAGTGATCTGTGTTTGTGTGTCCTGTGCTGTGACCCGTGGTGCTGTATGCCTTTTTATACATTTTCAATACTTTTGTTAAAAAAATAAAAAAATAAACAATACAGGTGAGTATTCAGCGCGTAAGTATCACGACAGTAACTTAATTCCAAACCGAGAATTATATAAATAATAGTACAAAAATATGAATGAACCCACACCCACAGTGTCAGCAAGAAAGAAACTACATGTTCATCCACAGGAAAGAACCACTATAATTTTTTGTCATATTTTTTCCCATAGCCTTGATTTTTCATAAACTTTTCATTCATTTTTCTTCTATTTTAAATGTTAAAATTAAATTGCTTTTGACAGATACATATATTTTTCTAATTATTACTTGTGTGGGATAGTACCTGAGGTCAGTATTTATCATAGTTTTACATAAGTTAAGTGTAAGTTTGTAGATAAAAAAAGTTGAGAAGAAAAGTACAAAAATACAGGAAGTAGCAGTGAGTTCTAAAACTGAATCCCTCTACTTATGTCGTAAACTGCCATCAGTTTAATCGAAAATCCAGAGAAAATGTATGCACGAGGAAGGTGTTTGTTTAAATACTGATTTAATAAAATAAAGGTGTATTTATTTTTATTTGTCAAATTTTGGCCCTTGTTGACATTCTGATAGTAACTTTACCTCTATACAAAATGTATATCATTTGTATTATTTTTTTTCTTACTGTACAAATACAATAATAGAATTTTCCACCTAATACTAGTTAGTTTTGGTCATATGGAGTGTACAAATCTCAAAACATTACCTACTATTTTCACTTTTAGTCCTGAACTTAATAGTATATTTAGTAGCAGTGAATGAACAGTCAGCCACTGTACAAGCTTTAACTCAGCAAGCCCTGACAAATATCCTCTGCCTCAGCTCTTTTGCTTTATGTAACATACAGTAATCAAAGTGTGAAAACATTTTTTTTTCTCTCTCATTCCTTCTCCGTCCAACCCCTCGGGCTTCTTCCCCTGAAGCAAGCGACGCATCCCTGGGAAACCTGAGTTAGGACTGGATCGAAAAGAGAAATAAGACTCTGCTATGCATCTGGGACACCTGTTTATCTGCCTGCTGTCACAAGCACAGTGTGTGGTACAGTGCAGGGTAATAGTGATGCAGCAACTTTACATTCAGGTATCAGTAGTTTCATTTTTTTTCATATATATTGCTAACTTAAGACTGTTACTAACACGGTCCCGCTGTCCATATTGTCATCTCCTCAATGGCATGGCTTACACTTGCTATTACAATGTTAATGGTGCATTGTGTATTTTTTCTAAAGGGGGTCCATCATCTGCCCATGAGATGTTTTTCTTGGAATGTTCCACAGTATGATACCTGTGTAATCCCTCAGTTGTCCAGGTCTGATCCATAGCAAAAGAAAAATATAAAATCTGTCAACTGGACTAAACATTGTAGGAGTGAAGACGTTTTGCTGCTCATCCAAGCCGCTTCTTCAGTTCTGATCAGATTGCTGGTGGACACTGCAGTGTCAGAGCTGATAGATTTCATATTTTTTAGTTTTCTATGTTCCACAATAAGGCATTAAACTTATCTGACTTGCCTTAAAACCATGCTTTTTTAGTTTGAGTGGGGTCATGTCTCAGATATATGACCTGTAACCGGGTCACGCTTGTCTCTGTGGAGATAGATATGTTTAATGCCATACTGGAACATTTTATGCAAAGCAATAGCATCTCCATCGCACCAATCAGGTGGCGGACCCTCAATTAGGAAATTTAGTAGTAGTGCATCTTTAAATTCAGCTCTACTTCCTCTTCAAATTTTGAATGAAACTTTCTTTCTCTTTTTCACTCTCACAACACATTATGCAATGCTGTATGTCACTATAAGTCCCAAATAATTGTTGTGCGATGCCTGCTGGACTAACAGTGACAACATTGCCAGATTTACAGGTGATTTAATTCAGTTTATTTATAGCTCTTTCAGAAACTTCTTTAATATGTCTTCCTAGTTTTGAATGTGTATCAGTCCTTTGAATGTGAGATGCTAGCGCTAAGGATATTTGCTAATACTGTTTACAGTCAATAGATGATAGCATGTCTGTCCTCTTTGCACAATGTTTATATAGAAGCCTTTCTGGTTACTGTAAAAAGAATCTTGGTTTTGGTTGTAATGAGAACTTGGCATTTTGCTTTATTAACAATTTAAGGACAAATAAATCTAGTTTGAGGAATGCAGATGAACTGTCAAAGCCTGATTTGATTCCCTTTTCATTTTGAGGTGCTCTTAGACTCACCTCTGCAGACAGGCCCTCAGCACAAATTTATTACAGAGGGACTCAGTAACAGACAGGTGTTCCTTAATGATTTCTCTCTTCCTCTGTCCCTCCCCTCTTACCAAAACTTGGCCTTGGGCAACTCTTGACTTTTTACTTTCCCACTACTTCCTGCTGTACTCCAATCTCTTATTTCAGCGTTTTGGAATAAATGCTCCTGTCCTTGTAAGCCTAAAGTGTATTGGCGGCATCGCTTCATAGTTGTTATTGCACCACGGTCGGTGGCTGTGGCCTGCAGAAAGAGTGTGTTTGTACATGTCAGCAAGAAAGAAACTATGTGCTGGTCCACTGGTCACTGGGAGGTGCCACACGTGTGCAAGGTAATATTCACACCCCTCAGAACACCCACACACATGATGTTAAGGGTGGGCAATATTGACAGAAATTAATATCTCAACTTCTTTCATATTCTTATAGCAGTAATTACATGATATTTTTGTAATCCATCTTAAATGTGTGTTAAAGGATGCGTTCAAATGTCTCCTGGTTGAGCCCAGTTTAGTCCTGACGTAGACTTGCTTTGGTTGTATTATAGTCGGTTTAGTCCGGTTATAGTCCAGGTTTAGTCCCAGTTTTTGTGTGGTGTTTATACCAGTGTGAACACACCCTAAATATGATTTTTGAGGTTCAGTATATTCAAATGTCATTGGCCACTAACAAAATAAATAAATAAATCCTCTACCATTTTGATAAACCAGATAAACGGGGATTAGTCTCAACTTGTATTTAGTTGCATCAAACTTGATGCTTGATTTGGGGCTATGGATGGACAGTTGTTTTGTATTGTATTGTTTTGCTCACAGGTTTTTATATTTTTGCATTAACAAAGTTTTTATTGGAAAGCATAGAGATAAGAAAAAAGCTATTTGCCCACAGTAATTGTCTGCTTAACATCAGTGCAGGTTGTTTAGCAATCATGGTTAAAAGTCTTTATCAGTGGAATTTGAAAAACAAATATGTCTGAATCCTTTAGTGACCTGTTTTGTCTCTTTTAGAAAATGGGGTAATTATACTCGTGCCAGTGCTGTCCCAGCGTAACCTGACCCGATTCCCCCACATTTCACTTCTGATTAGTGAACCAGTTTGATACATGGACTGAACAGCATGGCGGAGACTGAGAATGTCTGAGTCCTGCCAGCCCTACAAGGCAACAGCATTTTAGAAGAGCAAAAAGGTTGTGTGAAAGTAGATAGTTGTATTTTGTAATGTATATATTTAAGATTAGATAATCATGTCATGGGCAGAAGAAATATTCAAGCTAAATTTTTGTGATTTTAGTTTTTGTTATTGTTGCTTTTTATAAGGGACAAAAAACTGTTCAACCATAACTTTCAACATTAGGGCAAAATCTGTATCTGAATTAGTTGTCATGCTTGTACTGCCACACTAAGGAGGGTGATTTTATTGGCTTTCAAATCTCTCTTAATAATTACCTCCTTGAGGTCAATGCAAAGTCATAATTACCAATATTTTTGCAAGAGACTGTGCATGTACCAACTTTTATCAAGCCTGTGCTTCTCCCTTGTGTCTGAGCAGGTGCTGGAATGAGACACTAAATAACTATTAGAGTTGAAGGAAGGGCACTGGAGGGGGAGGAGACAGGGGCTGAGCGAGCACTTCCAACAGTAGCAGTGAGAGAGAGGGAGGGAGAGTGGCGCACACAGGGGATCTGCATTGTAAGTGCCTCTCCAGAAGCAAGTGGAGGCTGTTTTTCAAAGTGTTTTTGTTTTCCCATAGTGGACGAGAACAACAGCGGCCCGGGTCTAAATAGGAGGACATCACGGAGGAGCCCCGCACCACTATCTCCAGAAGCTTAAGCAGAGAGAGCCAATACACTGAAGCAGGTTGTGGACAAAACTGAAGAAGCCCGAAGGAACACAAGGCAGCAATGGATAGCAGAGTGGCTCAGCCTGACCCTGGGATGGCCTGGATTCACACAGTGGTGTTGGCCAGCCGCCAGCGCACACACTAGGCTTCTAATGCCAATGAGGTACATAGCTCATGACAACACAAATTTTTTACTACTTGTATTTCCTTCTGAAAGTTTGAAGTGAAGTGCCAGTGGTTTGCATTATGTCGGCTCTGGGGGAAAGTGTTGGAACTCACAGTCAGGTGCACAGGATTTGTTATGACAGCATGAATGCTTAGTTAGATTTTCCGCATGTGGGACAGAGGAAACAGAGCTCACATGTAAAACTGAAAACTAGGCTGGAAGTGAAATTTCTATGTATGATGGGATCTGTTTGTTGTATTCTGGGTTGTATCTGTCATAACCAGTTTAAATTGTTTAATGAATTTTTATTAACCAATTTTGTTAAACAGGCCTTTAATGACTTAGGCAGATTGATTTTAACAAACAGTAGTTTTACGTTTACAAGCAGAAATGTTACATTAGTTAATAACTGAAGCTATGGTTTAAAGTGCAATTGTAGACTCTTAAACTCAAGAATGCTATGCATATTCTATACATATACATACATATACGATACAAATCTTGGCTTGCTCATAGAAAAACAGGCATGTTGGATCTGACCTCTTGCAGCAAAATTGACATTGTAATGAGCTTGGACTCAGCCTGTAGCCTGTAGTTTGCTCTTGGAAGAAGCCGCCGCGTGCATTGCTAATGTTTCCAGCTGCTCCCTAGGCAGTGCGCTGAAATGATAATGTTTTTTTGTTTTTTTTAATGCAATGGCTACAGTGCACCGCGGTGGGGCAGGTAAGTGCATGTCTGGAATATGCTGGATGAGTGCTTGTTAGAGAAATGTTCTGGGCTGACTGACACCGTCTTTGAGCTTTGGGATACAAGTGGATCTTCACACTTAATGTGACTTGTTTCAGTAGATGACCTTGAGTGATGTATAAAATAGATTCTAATGGGGACAGCTATGGTCTATAGCTTCTGTAAGCTCATGTGGTAAAGTTTGTGTAGTCAATTGAATTTTAATTACAATTAATTATGTTTCTATCTGTTGAATGATTGGGGCGTTAGTTCTGTCTCTATCTACATTCCTTTTTAATGATAATAGCTGCTTTCTTCCTCCCTCGTTTTGACAGTATGTAAACAATGTAAAGTAAACATTATTTCAATTATGAATCACATAATTGAGATTATGAGTTTTTAACTGATTGTATGAAGAGGTGAGGTACACTGGAATATAAAAGAGGTAGTTTTTGCACTTGCCTTTTTATTACAGTTTACCCGACTAGCTTAAAGTTTTGGACATGTTTTTTAAGTTACTTTAAAGTGTTGTGTTCTGAAGGTGTGACTTGCTGACGTGATGGCTGTAGGACTGGGGATGACTCAGGATGTTATGTGGGATTGTCTGAAGAGCATGACTGAGGAGGCTCTGTATTTTGTCTGGAACACAGTTAGATAGCTGCCGTACTGTTATAAGGGGCTTTCTGGATTTGTATTTACTGCTGTCTGACTCTAACACCTGCTATTTGTGTAATCAGCACGACCCTGGACTGATTTACAGCACTGGAGATTCCCTGATACGATAGCATAGTAACGATAGCATTGTTGAAATAGTTCCTGCATTTATATTACAAGGGTCAATAATAAATTTAGGCGTCTGCTTGCATCCAAGGGGGTGACACAATTTGGTGCTTCTTTGATAACCCTGCTGATCTGCACCCCTGTCCAGAGAGCACCATCTCCTCACCTGTCCCCACCCACCCCCACCTGTCCCTCACCTGCCCCAACCTTCCCCCATGTTGTGTGTGTATATGCAATGCTGAATGCCACACCTTGTTTATGCCCTCCACACAGCCACTATGCAAACTGTGCCTCCCACAGGGACAGTGGGCACAGTGTTGTTCTGTGGGCTAACGGCAATACTGTGTGTATTTACATGTACATGTGTACTGATAATGCATTCTGGATTCACCTATTATGAGACTAGCCGAGGCCACTTTGCCCAGTGATACAAGGGTCTACTACACTCACTATGTCCTTTTAAAGACATGAAGTAATTTTTTACAGAACCTTTATGTAAACAGCTTAGTCTTTATTTTTGGTTAACATATGAACCTTACTTTGCTGTTAGGACTTATTTGTCATGTATGTCTTGACATACATGTAATTTTTACACACTGTATCCAGCCAATGTATATGATCATAGTCAGACTTGTTTGGGTCATCAGACTGATCACAACAGCTTGACCCAGTTCTGTCATGTTGGGTCAGTATAGATGTATACAACTAATAAGAGGTTGTATATTACTAATAACAGGTTGTGTGTTTATGATATGTTTTGGAGGGTCACTTTCTTGTCTTTCTGACTTCTGGCCTAAATAGCAGTAGTTGTAATAGCCCATAATGGCAGCCTTTGCTTTCGCACGTGTAAGCCCAGTTTCTTTGTTTGCCTCCTGCCTCGGCTTAGTGGTCAATTTGAGAGGAATGAGCTCCGGAGTCATTCAGGGAATGTGGAAAAGTGTCTCTGTGTGTCACAGGGTTCCACCTGGGGAATGGGCCACTCTCAAGTGGACTTGAACTTCAAACTTTTAAAAATCTAATAAAATGGACCACCTAGTGAACCACATACCTGAGCCGGTAGGTAATAGGAACACACAAATGTGCATTGTCTATAAACAGGTGAGTAGGAGCTCTCACTTAAATGTCTGACCATAGGTGCAGAAACCCTCTACCAAAAAACTCAATAACACAGAAAATATAGTACTGATGCAAATTTCAAAATACACCAGCTGGGGCTACGCATTTGGCTACGTATAAAAGAAAACTCTACCCCTGCTCAAGGCAGAATGTTTTACTTATAAGTTCTTCTATAACTACTACAACTATGACTATACTGTAAATATTATAACTAAAAAAACACTATTATCACAGTTTGTTGTATTTCAACTTTCAGAGTGCCATAACAAAGACGGGACAGTTTGCACTTGAAGTAGTTTGGTTAACTAAATGATTAACCAATTTAACCTCGTTTCACCACTGCTGTAAAAAAAAAAAAAAAAGAAAAGAGTTGGTCCTAAAACACAGCTCTTGTTCTCTTTGTTCCTGGAAGACAGAACAATGTGCACCATTAAATAAACAAGAGAAGTGAAGTTTGATGGTTAAAATAGTACAGATTTTATTAGTTTGCATGTTATGGAGTATTTGAAGGTTAAAGCGGTAAAGCGGGCGTGAAGTACTTGTAGCCAGGGGCCATGGGTGCCTGACTGCACACCTGTCTAATACTGAGGCCCTCCACTCCCTGCGCCTGGTCCGACTGGTGTGACTTTCACGTTTGCACTCATGCGAGATTATATGATTCTGAGTCTCAGAGCTCCCACAAACCAGGTGTTCCTCCTCCATGTACAGCAACAGTACAGAAGCAGCAGGCTCTTTAACACAGCTCCTCAGATGCTTCTCCCCTGACAACAGCACTGCTTTCACTGGGAGCTTGTGAATACTTTATAGCTTTAGCTGTGGCCCAAAGCTGATTTGTTTTTGGAGACCTGCCGTGTAGTCAGCTCGTAAAGTGTGCACCTCTTTTGGCCTATCACGTTTCACAACAAGCTCTGGATGGACGGATGGCTTGTCTATACCTGTCCGGATAATAAAGGCAAATGCTAAAACGGACAGGCATTGAGCGTCAATTTGCTAAAAAAAAGTGGAGCCAGAAAATAACTTACAAGAGATTTAATGCTGCAGCAAATTCAAACAAGAGACTAATGTAGGTCAGATTTTAGAGAGTTCAGGTATCAGAGAGTGGTGACTGACATTTTGTATGGTAAAAATGCTTCATGTGATTTCAGAAACAAAGGCCAAGCATAACACCCTCGAGACGTGCAGATTAGAAAAAGCAGGTTACTACGCCGAAGATTTAATAATATTTAGTTTATGGTTAATAGAGAAGAGCAAAGTACAAAGTCCCCAGATGTTATCCAGATTGTAAGGCAAGACAAAATTGAGTTTGATTTGTCAGGTAATTCAGCTGGTCTTGAAGAAGAACTGATCATAAAAACTACACACAAAATATTATTGTAATCCTGTAGTGTTTGAATTCATATTTAATAATTCATCATCTTCACATAGATGTTTGACTAGGATTCCATCTTATTTTACTACAATCCTTAAATACATTCATTCCTCCCTTTGACAACAAAATGCTCTCTTTTTCCTTAAGCACCACTGCTCCTTAACCCATTTCAGTGACAAAGAGTGAGTTTGTGTGTAATTGCTGGAGAATTAGGCTGAGCTGTTGGATTGTGTCAATAACCTCACAACCCCCAGGATCATCTCTGGTTTTCTGAGTACACAGCTAACTCTCGGAGAAGGTGCTGATTATGAGATTTGGGGATTTGAGGCATGTTGGATCTATGGCCTGAACAGCTTATGGCAAAGTACACCATTAGATCAGGTTATTTCCATTCAGTTGTCAATAGCTTCTTTGTGTGTTGTGTTGGTAGATGCCTGTATACGTTGCTGTCCGGTTGCAGTTGTTTTGGTGCAGGAGCACGGGGGGGAGGTGAGGTTAAAGGGCCAAAAAGTTTGTGTTTACGTGTGAGATGGTCGCCATTTTTGCAGGCTTTTAAATGAGGGATTGTTGTTTGTTCATTTGAGTGTGCGGGAATCCCACAGCTCTTTGAAGGCCTCACTACATCCTGCCCATTTGATCCACATTAGCACACAAAATCCTGATGTCCTGTGCTGAGGACTGGCTGATAACACAATAGTAAATACATAATATAATTGTATTTATATATTGGCATGTTGTTGTAGGATTGGACAGCATGGCTTGTTTTTGGGGTATTCCAGTTTAGTTTTAAAGGGTTTTTTCCCATATACCAAAGGTCACATTCCTTTTGTCCAAGTACATTCAAACAGGAAAGCATAGTTAAAATGCTGTGGAAAAGTACGGTGCATTCTGTACAATATTTGTAGCATATATCTTTGTACACTGTTGTATTTGTTATTGTTAAGAAACTCATGTCTGTAATTTCATATCAAAAGGTAATATATGAAATACTATTTAAATGGTACATATTGTGTAAAATTGACTTTTATCACGTTAATAAAGTTATAGCAGTGTTGCATTATTAAGAGTTACATTTTTATTGATTCAAGGATGTCTGAGTAATTCAGTATTGTTTTTACGTTTGTGGCAATGAGTACTGGTATATCGTTACAGTTATCGTCACATATCCCATATTCCCACCCATTGGTGTAGTTATTCAAAATATTCAGAGCATATGTCTTGTTTAAGCAAAATTATTATTATTACATTTTATTAGCTCAGTTTGTGGTTCAGTCCTGCCTTGCATGCATACTTGTGTTTTCTACCTGGCCACTGAATGTGTTAATGTGGTTGTGCAGTTGGTGGGTGTCATAGAGGGCGCAGCTGTACCCATAGTCAGACCACCACACTTGTAATTCTGTCGCAGGGCATATGTGTCCTCTACAGAAATAGCTCACAAGTCACCTCCATCAGTGTATTACTTTAATATTATGTTTAGATCACTACATCATTTGACACTCTGGGCTGGTGGAGGGTCAGTGGATAGAAAAGGAGGACCAGGTTGTGTGTAAACATGAGTGTGGGCCCGCCTCCGCCGTAGCCCCTGGGCCACTCACCTGTTTGTGTGGGCGGAGTCTGAGCAGGATTAAATACTCACAGTCCCTGACCTGGATCCAGTCAGCCGTGTGCCACGTCCAGGCATCTCATCACGGAATACTGATTAGTGTGTCACTCTGCTGCAGGAATTCCTCTCTGGCTCAGTTTGTTTTGAGAGAGAGTTAAATGAAGTCCATTAACATACCATAGAGACAGGGCCCTGGCATTCCACATGTGTCAGTCAACATTTGCTTAAGCTGCACTGTCATCATTTTTTACCTATCAATTCAGTGTGTTGTCTTGAGATGATTGAAAGAAACTGAGAGCATTTGTTAATACTATCAACCTCTCAACCTCTATGTAAGCAATTTGAGAAGGTGAAATGCTCTTGTTTTTTTAAATACTAGTGGTCTTAAATTGGAAAGTTCAAGTGTAATATTTTAGGTTTATCTTACTGACAAAACAAACATTTGGCACAAATGCTTGTTTAACTAAGAATGCAGAAGATGATGTTTTGTTGGCTTGCTTTTTCAGAAGTAACACTGAGTTATTTTTACAAGATCTTGCAAGTTTATGTGAAAACAAAAGCTTTCTTAACCACTGCACTGATTTGTTTGTGATTATATAATGAAAACTTATGATGGTTGTGTAGCTTTCCATCACACTTCACACCATGTTGCTGTTTTGGCCTTGAGCAGAGCCACTGACATGACACGCAGGTAACATAGGAGAGCAATGCTGTTCCCATACCAGGTCATAACTTATAGTGGCTGAACATATCTGTTAAAATGTGATCAGTTATAATCAATCATACAATTTTAGAACAAGAAAATACATTTCAGCTCTATGTAACATGTTTGTTCTTTTTTGAGACTTGGTCACAGCGGTTCAGTTTAATTTACAGTATTCTTTCAAAATTATTATTGATTCATTAAGATATTTTAAACAAATATCTCTTCTCTTGTATGAGTATAGATCTGGTAATACTGTCACTATAGTCTAATTATTTATTATTCACCTTATCACGGAAGTTGCCATGGGCTTCGACATTATCATTCGGGTTGTATTATTTTCCCTGAGGCTGCTGATCTTGACAGCAAATAAGTTCTACATGAACTACAGAGCCGTTTTAAAACCCCCAGAGAATTGGTACAGTGTTGACTTGTTGGTGCACAAGAACATAAAATATTTTACACAAATTTTGATCAAAATTTATATCATATTTTCACCAAGACTTACTCAGATTTTCTACTCAAACAAATGGGATTTCCGCTTAACAACAAAATCTACCTCAATGAGAGCAAAAGCAGGCGGGCAGAATAAGGTCAAAATCTACCTTCTTAACACATTGGTGGTTAAGTGTTTTACTTTAAAAACTAATTTTGCCCCATAGGCTTGATTGGACAGGACAAAGGGGATTGCAAGTGGGGAGAGGCATTCAAAAAACTGTGAAACTGTGAAACTCACTACACTAAGACTGGCACTGAGCTCAATGATTTGTACATGAAAAAAAAAATGTTTTTGTGATAAACAGTTTATATAAATGTGTGTGTAGTGAAAGTCTCTAGGCTTGTGGGTGGTCTCCAGAATTAGGATTTCCCTGAAGTTACGTGGTGTGATGTCATGTCGTGTCTGGCTGGACAAAGCTGCAGTCTTTGGTCCAGTGCTGGTAATTAGTGGTCCAATGTGACCCAGGCTGAGTGAGAGTCACAGGCACACACAATCTGCTCACACCACACTGTGAGGACACTCCAGCCTGTCTGAGCAAACACCTCTGCTCAGGAAGCTTTCAAAATATAACTTCATAGAGAGACAAGATCAAATTTTATACTCACATCTATAAGTTAAGCACAAATAATCAATGATTGCAAATGTGATAAGGCCACTTAAGGCTCTCAGTTACAAAGAAAGTTCCAGTCAGCTGTTTCTTTGACATATTTCTAAAGATATTCTAAATTTAAGCAAAAAAAACCCTCTGTGGTAGAATTTTCCTTTTAAATGACAACATACTGATTTTATTTTATTTTTTTATTTTTTTATTATTGTTCATATTTATTATTAATAGCTAAAACAGCTAACTGTGTCTAGATTTACAATGGTCCCTGTCCTCCATGTGATATTTATGAGTTTATATTCTGGTTTATTGTGATGGTAATACTAATTTAAGACTAGTGCTGTAGTGCCCGCTTACTTTGGTTCAGTACACTGACTTGAAGCACATTTTTACATTTGTGAATCTTGATACAAAAAGCTTGTCTGGGAGCACTAATAATAAGGCCTGTCACATGTGCTGTGTAAAATATTATGACATAGTATTGCATAAAGGCTTCAGTACCCTGAGGCTGATTCCCCACTGATTGATTTATGTAGGTACTTTGACTTACCCTTCTACTCATTAGTGGTTAGACAGAATAAACAAAATAAAATAAAATGATAGAAGGATAGTGTTGATACACCTGGATGTGCCTGGGTGACTGATCCCATCTGGCTCCCTTCTGCTAGTGAAATAAACATAAAGGTGATAATTGCTTATCATGACTTCCTCTATCACCACATCACTACAATTGAACTGAACTTGAGCAGTGTAAGTTATGTGGCTAGAAAGACAAATAAAACCACACAGTAAAATCAATTAAAATCAAAGGCACTTGTATTATCTTGAACAGTGTTTTCCCAAACAAATGTCATTATTTTTGATTCAAAAGAAAGATGGAATTGAGTAGTATGTGAATGCAAATGTTTTAGTAACATTTATGAATACCATTAAAACAAGAAAATAGAATAGTACTCAAGAGTGTGAGACAACACTTTGGGTATATGCAAGACAGAAAAGTTTGGGAACCAAAATGCCAAATTATAAGATAAACAACTTGACCACTATGCTCAATGGTTTTGTAATTTAGAATAAATTAACATTACAGTCATTATCAGTAAGAGCTGTTTTTGATTTCCATGTGTTTATCTTATATCTGGGGACACAGGTAGGTCATGTTTATTAAACGTAATCAAACTCTTACATGCAGTTCCTTTAAAGTAAGGTTAGTTACTCTTCCTGTTATAAGTCTGTAAATAACAAAAGCTCTGTTGTCCTATGAAATAGTTTCAAAGTTCTCATTACATGAGAACATCAGACACTTTAATTTTACTAACAGTACTTATAATTTATGGGTACTCTACCTACTCTATCCAGTTCTGCTAATAGTTCTGACGCTGACCTAAATGTTCTGTGCTAAATTAACCAAAACTAAAACCAGTATTTTGCTATGCACTCAACAGTGACAGTGGGTACATTTACATGGCCAGCAAAAAGCTGATAACGTGAATAATCTCTAGTTTGTTTGTGTGTTTCATGCACAATAGAAATGTGATAATCAGAAACACCTGGTTTAAAAAAAAAAAAATCTCCTTCCTGCTGTGTGCATGTAAACATATCCATGTTTTGTTTAACTTACATGTAGCTGATATTTGAACTGTAGTTTTCAAACTCCAAAGAAGTCTCTTATTAGATTGCTCTTATTTGTTTCTCAGCTGTAGTGAACAAGTATCAGAGTGACCTCCATTATGTCTGCAAATCTCCTTTCTGTGCTACTCCCTGGTTCTGGTATTACTCTAGAAAGATCGCAGATGATCGTCCCTCTTTCTGAGCGCTCTTCGTGTGGCTGCTGGCATTAAAGGTATGCCAGCGTTCTTTTCATTAGCGGCTGTACGCAGACACGGCGTCTTACAGAAGCCTAGTGAAATTACAGGGCAACACTGGCAGCAAAGTCCATAACTGTCACAAATAACAGCCTGCTGCGACCGGGGAAATTACACCTCTGGCAATCGAATTTTAAACGCTGTGATATAATTGTATCAGTGCGAGGAATGCGCCGCACGTGACCCGGCAGGCTTTCAAATTCAGATAAATGTGGCTTATTCTCACTTTAAGTAATCTGTGATTTATCTGATTTTCCACAAAGAGAGTGATTTATGATGATAGAGATTATAAATTGCATTGTTCATTATATGCCTGTTATACGAATCAATCCAAAGTAAAGTTAAGAATAATGCTGGTTTAATCTGGAGTGAAAGAGCCCAAAGAGGAGGTAAAGCGCTACATCTAAAGTGGGATTAGAAGGAGCGGTTCTGAATCCAAGCTGCACTGTGTCTGTCCAGCTCAGTGGCTCTGTTCTGCCGTTCCCACAGCGTCTCAGGTGTCCTCGTCCTCATAAAGCGGCCTTTGTCCCGTGCACAAACAGGTAGCCATTTGTGTCTGGGGCTCACTGATAGCAACGCGCGCCTGCCTCCTCCGCCCCGGGAGCAGGTGGGGCTTTTCAGTGGCCTCATATTCACAGCACTGTACATGTGCCCTAAATAAACACCAAAATCTGATTTCCTCTCACAGATTCCCAGGACAAACAGTGAATCAAAACAAGGCTCAACGCCGCGCTCACTCCACTTTTATTATAGTGTGATTATACTCAAGACAGGTGTACTACACTCTGCCTAATGTATGTGTGCCATAAAGGTTTACAGTGCCTCAGTCATATAGCTCTGAAATGAATCACCATCAAAGGGGATCATTACTGCATAACCATGACAACCACTGTACATGTGCTTTTAAGCAAACAGATAAAGAGATAAAATGTTAACATTTAACACCTCCACCACGTGAGACTTTGTGCGAAAACAAGGTGCACTGTGCTCTTGCATTAGGTCACACCGAGCTGGTATTGTACTCAATTAGTGAATTCTGGATTAAGAAATGTGCTCAACTTTCACAATAAAAAATGTGTCTTTTTGTGCTATTGTGCTAATTTGCAAACACACATAAACCAATCTCACCCTTATTTCAAATCTACTTTAAACTGAAATTAAACATGTTATAACAAGATATGAAGTAGGGCTCTCGGCTAAGCAATTTGGCTCAAAAATTAATCATGTTTTATTTTAACTCATTGATGTGACACTGCTGACAGAGGATTGGCTGCAGAAAAGTCAATTTAAAAAACAAAGTGATCAGTGAGGATTTGCAAGGACTGAAACTAAAATTCAATTAATTGCCCAGCCATAGTATTAAGTGAATTTATAGGCTGTTAAGTTATTATAATTATAGTAATGATTTCAGATATAGGGCTTTCTTTAAAACGTTTCAGGTGCTGCAGACCTTTCAGTAACAACACCCTGGCTTTGTCTGTACTGTACTACTCCGTTAGTTCAAGTTAGTTGAAGCTCTTCTTTGAATGTGCCGCGTGTTACTGTTTGCTGTGAGCTGGTGTTTAAAGGCCAGTTAAGGATTACCTGTTCAGGAAGCAGGAGTGCTGTTCAAACAACCGTCTGCAGCACTACTTTATGAGCCCGGCTTACTGTCAATATTCAACCATACAAGCTGGCCAATCCTGACTGCTCCTGATAGATGGGACAGTGGTGGGTTAAAGGTGAGAGTGGTACCCCCCTTACCTTTTCCTTCTGTCCTGACTGTGGTATATTTCAGTTTGTGTGTGTTGTGGTATCCAGTCTCTTCTATGAGAGATGTTAAATAGAGGGGTGTGTATGCTGTGCTCTTTCATTAGAGCAGGAAGACACACTGCACCAGAAGGAGCTGTCTTTGTGCTGGCCGGACCACCGCTACATCCTGTATAATATCTCTCTACAATCCTTTTTATCTATAGAGTCAAAGTGGCACAGTGGTTTAGACTCTCACCTCATAGCAAGAGGGTCCAAGGTTCAATTCTGGGACTGTAGCCAAATCACAATCAAAGCTCTGCAGGACTCTCTCAGGGATGTGCAGACTTGGCTGAGTACAGACCTCCTGAACTTAAATCAAAATAAAACTGATATTGTTGTGTTTGGCTAAATTAACCAACTGCTTGGGATTGGTCCTCCTTTTATTGTTGCCCTGTAGCGAGGAATCTTGGGTTTATTGTGGATGCTATGTTCAAACTGGCCAAGAACATAAGCTCTGTCATAAAGTCCAGCTTCTTTCACTTGAGACGCCTCGCTAAAGTAAATCCTTACCATTCACTGGCAGATTTTGAAAAAGCAATCCACACATTTGTAATGTTGCATCTGGATTATTATAATTGTTTGTATTTAGGGCTGGAACAGGGGTCCCTGCAGCACTTACAGAATGCTGACAAAAACTAAGAGACAAGAGCACATCTTGCCTGTGCAAAAATATTTTGTGCAAAATATTCTTCAGCCATCTCTTCTCCCTGGCATTTAATTCTAGCTACATAGGATATCTTGGTGTTTTATTGTTTTATTGTTCTTTGCCTGTGTGTCATATTTTCTGCATGCCTGACTTGACTTTTGTGTGAAACACTTTAGGCAGCTTAACTTGTATTTTAAATGTGCTAAATAATTTAATTTAATTGCACAGGTATGTCCTCCAGGTACTGTGTTTTGCCCTACCTCCAATAACAAGCCCGCCATCTGATTTACCTGATTTTGTTGTCCAACCTGCATGACCCAATTAACTAATTTCTCAGCTTTGCCACCTCAAGGTATTATATTATTGCAGTGATTTGGCATTTGGGTGCAGTGAATGGAACATTTAACTTTTTGAGCCTACACTGGCAATGTGGAAATGTGTTGTAGTTTACCTATCCAGTTTAGCAATAGACATGGGTAGATACTAAAATATGCTTGGTGCTGGTGTGTAACAGTCGGTCGCGCTGATGGAATCCCTCGGTGACACAGAGCCAGGTTGGGAGTTGTGCTCAGTCAGCCATATTTGATTGCAGGATAAGTGCTGCATTAGAAACTTTAGACGAACTTACTACTTTTCTTTCAGGGACATGGCTTTCTTCAAGGTTTGGTTCCTCTATAAAATTGTACAATAAAAATGCCTCAGTGGTTTTTGAAAAGGGGCTTTGTGTAAAGTTTACATGTGCACTGTTAATGGGTGCCTCCATGTTTCCTTGTTTGGGAGTAGCACAAGCAGTATTATAAGCAGTGTATTCCTCTGGCACATGAATAATTTTCTATATAAAGTACTGGTGCTACTAACTAGGGCTAGACAGGACATACATACATATTATTTATCACAAGAATATTTTTGACATATTTATGAGTGTTTATGATGATGAACAGAATGACATTGTTTACATTGTGGAAAGCTAGTATTTTATATTTCGTGGTATGTAATAAATATTCAGGTTGCACATACAGACATATATTTATATATTTGCTATATGTTATTTTTTTTATTTTTTATTTTCTTTACTCTTGTCCCTCAGTTTCCATGGTCCCTTGGCGTCATGCTTCCGGGGTATGGACTCTCTCCCCTCCCTGACTTCCAGCCTCACCTTCAGGCCTTTGGCTGCAGAGACAGTCCCAGGATGTGGATCCCTGGTTCAGGAGACCCCCAAAGCCCGAGTGAGGAGCAGGAGAACAGACCACTGCTCCACTCATGCCATCACAAACATGTGGCTGTGTGCCAACAGGAAACACTGGCATTTATCGAGCTAGAGCCGACACTTATGCCCAAAGTGAGTGGACTGAGCCCCCCCAGGACTCTGAACGGGTTCAAACACTCGGTGAACGGGCTCAAGGAGCGGCGGAACGGACACAACAGAACTTACTCTGAACATATTGTGCTTCCCTCTCATACTGACACAGAGGAGCTCCCCTGTATTGGCCCCTCCGACACACCCCCTGAGCCTCTGTGTGAGGAGGAGGAGCCCTCAACTGTCCCTCAACTGTCTTCTGTCCCAGAGCACACAGACCCACCCCGGGCGGTTTCCACTGTGTGTCGGCCTCTCCATGCCGCCCTCAGCCTGCCTCTGTCTTTACCCCTGTCCTCCCTCTACTCAAGCTCACACTTGTGGGACTCTCCAAGCCCCTCCTCCCCTGAGGGTCCAGAGCCCAGTACCCCAGTGAGGAGAGCATCACAGGGATCACTAAAGGAGAAGTCCATGCGTAAGTCTCTGTGTAGTACTTTTGTATGTAAAGTATAAGTACACTTGTCCACAGCAGATATGTTCTTTTTTTTTCTCTCTTTTGCATGTACACGTCTACCAATGTGTACATGTCTACACATTGGGTTATTGCCTCATAGTCTGAACAATTAGCTCAGTTCATAATAACAAGCATATAAAGAACATACACTATGCAGGTATTATTCTCTGTTGAATGACTGTGTGCTTGTAGGGAGGAAAATGCAGGTGTACTCCCCAGAGAGCCCCACAGATGAGTGTATGAACAGCCCCCTCCTGGACCCTGACTTCCTGTTTCCCGGCCCACTGGCCTCATTCCTGGAGGAGGACCTGAGCCTGTCCTCTCTGGAAACCCTCAGCCCCTTGTCCTGCGACAGTGGCACAGATCTACCCAGCCTTAGCCAAGACGACATCTTCCACCTGCCAGAGGAGCCACTCCACATCACAGAGGACCCCATCCCTGGCCTCCCAGAGGAGAATGGTGTAGAGCTATCTATAGCCACTGGGGGAAGCTCTCTGTCCCGCAGAGGAGAGGAACGGCGGCGTTTCTCTGCCTCAGAGCTCATATCACGACTGCAGTTGTCCCAGAGGAAGAACTCCTTCACCCTGAAGCTGGGCAAGTCTCTGTCAGCCAGAGTCTCCTCTAGAGATAGACAGTGCTCCAGCCTCAGCCCCAACATGGAGCGTGAGTCAACATGCTCATATTCTACTCTAGTACTCATTTATTCTTTGAGTCTTTGAGTATTTCTCCTAGAACTTCATAGTAAATTATTTTTGTTATTCTAACATGTGCCAATTTACATGTAGACATCTGTTATGTTTCCCTTTTTTAGTTAAGTTGAGCTCTCGTCATCGTAGCTCAGGATGCTCCAGTGACAGTGCCCCCCACAGTCCTGTAGGCTCAACTCCACCTCAGTCCATCTGTGAGAATGGACTGCAACGATGGAGCACCAAACTGGGGTAAACATTAAGAACAAGAACAGTGTGTGTAAAAACATTATTAGCCCTCACAAACTGTAAATGTTCATGCCTTTTCAGAATGAGGAAAAAATCCATAGAAGAAGACATGTGTGCACTTCCTGCTGTCAGCAGCTCCAATCGCCTGTCACGCTTTCTTCCCAACTGTAAGTGCCACTCACATGTCCTTGGCTTTGGCACATTTAAATGTACTGTTACTAAGTGTGTCTTATCCTCTGCCAAAGCCATTCTGTACCAGGAGTACAGTGATGTGGCCATCAACAGAGAGATCCAGAGGCAGCAGGGAAAGGAGCCTGGCACCGAGGAGGAGAGCTCAGATGGGACACCCTCCCCCTCCAATTTGTCCCCCTCAAGTTCCTTCCGCTCCTCAAGGGGATCAGCCTTCGCTTTGTGGCAGGACATCCCTGATGTACGCTCCAGTGGACAGTTGGACAACTTCAGCAATGAAGAGAGAAAACTGCAAGAGGTGATTGACCTCATAGGGAAATGGCTGTGCCACCAAAGATTTATGGGAATATGAGAGCAAATATTGATGTTGTGGAATTTTCCATCCCCTGCATAGTCATAACTTATTTTTTCCTTACAATTGAGGTCCATAGTGGGACACTTTGTCCTGCATTTTTTAATATAAATATAACACAGGGAGAAAAACATTCTCCATCTGTAGGTGTGGGATTAGTAATTTCCTTATTGCCTTGTGCTTGTTAATTATTACTCAAGTGAATATATCACTCTTCCTTTTCTGGAATAGACTGTAAAAGAGCATACCCCCTGGACAGTCTGTGTTAATCTAACACAGTGTTTTGTTCTCAGGCCAAGTTTGAGCTGGTGTCCTCTGAGGCCTCGTATATCCGCAGCCTGACCATTGCTGTGGATCACTTCATGCTGTCCCAGGACCTAGCAGAGTGTCTGGGCGCCCAGGACAAGCAGTGGCTCTTCTCCAAACTGCCTGAAGTCAAAGACGTCAGTGAGAGGTGATGGACCACTCTGATACTCCAACATCTGTATCCCCTGGTCTCCTCTCTAGTCTCTAACTCCTGTCTGTATTTGGCTGTAGGTTTCTGCAGGACCTGGAGCAGCGGCTTGAGGAGGACATTCTGCGCTTCGATGTGTGTGATATTGTTCTGAACCACTGTGCTGCTTTGAGGAGGGTGTATCTGCCCTATGTGACCAACCAGGCCTATCAGGAGCAGACCTACCAGCGCCTACTGTGAGTGGGACGGGGGAGAACAGTAGATCGTTGTCTATTTATTATGTCATTGTATCTTAGTTTAGTGGAGTTTGAAATTAAGGCTGTAAGGTAAGTTGCCATTTAAACTGAAAATGCAGTTCCACAGGTCATAGTTGGCAAATGGCAAAATAAATTATCCCTTCTTATTAAGCATAAAACCCGTTGACCCTCTTTACTTTTATAAACATGTTGAGAAAGTTCATATTTCAGTCTCACGGGAATGAACGGCCGTTGAACAGGTACTCTTAACAGAATCCTGAATATAATTATATAAATTGTATATATGACAATATTGCACTGCTTACCAGAAAAAAAAAGTATTTCTTCCCAAAATTGTTCAGCCTTCCTGGAAAACCTTTTTAATGTTGGCATTGACCACAGACACTACATTCACTAATCCATTTTATATGAACTGATTTAACCCTCTGTATTACAAAACTAAAACACTATAAGCAAGAACAGATAACACATAGTGTAATACCAGACCCATGTAAATGACACACTGGGTATCTTTTCATTCCAGTGATGTGTAGAGCTCTTGGCTTTGTGCTGTGTCCCTGTCTCCCAGAGCCAGCTCAGGTGTTACTGTGGACATGACTCAACCTGCTCTGCCTTTCCCTGAGTAATCCCTAGCATTTCTCAGCCTCACATCTGTGCTGCGATACAACACTGGATTTCTGACTTAAAACCCAAACCATCCCATTCTATCTGCCTATTTATGCCACAGACAGGAGAACCCCCGCTTCCCCAATATTCTGTCCCGACTGGAGGAGGACCCCATCTGCCAAAGACTACCCCTCACCTCCTTCCTTATCCTGCCCTTCCAGAGGATCACGCGGCTCAAAATGCTAGTGGAGGTATGCTATCAAACACAAACTATCAACCTAATTTACAATGAGACAAGTTAAAACATGGATGTCTATACACTGTAACATTTGTCTATTTTAGAACATTTTAAAGAGGACAGCTCCAGGCTCACGTGACGAGGACACGGCCACAAAAGCATTCAATGAGCTGAAAAAGGTCATTATCTCAAAACAGCCACTACACAAGCCTTTGTGGGCCAAAATAATTGTGTGTGTCTACCCAGATCATCAAAGAATGTAACTCCAGTGTTCAGTCCATGAAGAGGATGGAGGAGCTCATCCACCTCAACAAGAAGATCCACTTTGAGGGCAAGGTGACTGCTCTGACTAGGACTTGTGTTGACAGATGCGATGTCTAAACTAATGGAAGCATACTCTCTTAATGTGATCTGCCAGAAATGTGTCAACTTCTGGCTCAGACAAGTTATTACATTTCTTTTACCATTTGATTCACACAAAATTACTCATAATAATCTCTCAGCTAAATTGATCTCACAGTCATTGTTAAGGTGACTTTCACAATGAATAAAAGTAGGTTTGTAACCTAGCTTGGGCACCAGTGCTTTGGCCTGCATATAGAGGACATATACAAGTATTTTTCATTATCTGTGTGGACAAGCCATGTCTCATGTGAAAACTCAGAGCCTCCAGAATTCCTTCACTGAGCTGCAGAAGCTAGTTAGCACTAATTAATGACTGGCTGCAGGACCCTTTTAAGTTCAAACCAACAGGATTTAGGCATTGGAGCTGGCAACCCTAAATAATAGAATAATGTGAGGCTCGTCTTGAGAACAAAAATGTCAGGTCATGTTTATGAAATTTGAGATAAAATATATCTGCCTATCCTTGCTTTAACGCAGCTGTACGTTGTTGTCTTTCAGATCTTTCCTCTGATCTCCCAGTCTCGGTGGCTGGTCAAACACGGGGAGCTGCTGGAGGTGGACACTCAGATGATGACCATCTCTGGGTCCAAACTAAAACTGCCCACAAAACCAGTGTACCTGCATCTGTTCAACGACTGCCTGCTGCTGTCTCGCCGCAAGGAGTGAGCATATATACATCCTCTGTGGTGTTTCATTCACTTCAGAGTCAGATAGTAATTTCTAATCATCTATAATCAGCTTGGGTCTTTTTAATTGAGAAGTGATTTGGAGCAGAGTTCAGACTTTGGAGGAAGAATCATTCAATTGTCAGTATTGTTTATTTTCAGGAAATTCATATTGAAAACCATCTTATTTGTTTTTAATAAGACAAAATCAAATTAATTTGAAAATAATGACCAATCGATATGTGAAAAAAGTGAACCCTACAGTCAGACATATTTTACCCAGGAAATAAATCTATATTTTAGATTTATTTCCTGGGATCTTCAAAATACAGAGATATCATTCTGAACTTGCCAGGCAAATAGATATGAAAAGCATGTGTCTTAAACACTAGTGCCTTCTATTTCTCTATTTTTATTTCTCTATTAATATATTTAATGTAGCATACAGCTGGCTTGGTTTTCAGTATTATCCTGTGTGCATGTTTTTATGAGATGGCATGTGCTACACTTGCCAAATGAAGGCTGATAAACTGAACAAGAAGCTCTGTCACCAGCCATTGTCTGAAAACATAATAATGCAGAGGTCTAAACAGCAGCTTTCTGGACAAACACTGTTTTGAGCACAAAATGTGACAGTTTGATGACTAAACATTTTTACACAGGACCACAGAATGATTCTGACGTGTTCTGACATGGGCTGCTCACATACCAGGCCACTCTGAGTCTGCATCATTTAACTGTTTGACATTATTAACATTACAACTGAACCACCAACAATATGTACAGTTTATCAGTTACATAGTTTAATAGTAAAATGGAGCTCTTGTTATAAGTGTAGTAAAAATGGTATGCCTTTGCCTTGCATAATGCTGGTGTTTTGTTACAGCCCATGGAAGTTCATGGTGTTTGTGCACGCTAAGATCGGAGAGCTGAAGGTGAAGGACTTGAGCCTGAAGCTGCAGGGCGTCTCTGGGTTCATCTTCCACCTGCAACTGTGTGAGGGCCAGCAGCTCAAACATCAGATCCTGCTCAAAGCCCACACTGAGTGAGGAGCCCACTATCTCCATGCACACACATATATGTTCAGAGTGTGCTCAGTCTAACCGCAATGTGTACTCAGGAGCGGGAAGCAGCGCTGGATCACCGCAATGTTCCCCTCAGATCCTCTGGAGGATATCGAGCAGGCCATGGACGACGGTCAGTGTGGACAATGTAAAAGATATTATTTATTATATATTTATGACATTCATCAATGTGTGTGGTTTCAGACATCTCTCAGGTCCAGTGCATCAAGAGCTATCAGGCCCAGGAACATGACGAACTAACACTGGAAAAGGCCGACATACTTCACGCTAAGACCATTACAAGTGATGGTACAGTAACAGTGCTATATTCTGGGTGTGCATGACTTTATCTTGTGGGAGAAAATAGAAATGCTTTATTTAATAAAATCATATAATTAATGTAGCTAACATTTAATGAACATTGCCCAGTTTATGTTGAGAGGTGTGTGAGCTGTAATCTGGAGTGTGATAGAATATTGTATATTTAAATGACCCAATCCTTTGGCCTGTCTTATCTTCTTGCAGGCTGGGTGGAGGGCATTCGGCTTTCAGATGGGGAGCGGGGCTGGTTCCCCAAAACCTACGTAGAAGAAATCACCAGTCGCAGTGCACGACTTCGCAACCTCAGAGAAAACATCCGAATCAAGTGTGTGACGGAGAAACTGGTGGGAGACTGACCTGTGCCACAGCAGTTCTCACTTGGACAAAACTCGTGTGTATTCCAGGCCTGTCCCAGCACTACAGCTGATTACAGAAGAGTATAATTAGGATTAGGTGAGAAACTACTGGATGACCGTCTTATTCACTGGACATTTTTTGGGGCCACAATGGAGTTATTTAAAACTTTTAACCTTTTATAAAGGTATTTATCAGCAGTATCCTCAAGTAAACACAACATGCACATTTAATGGCTATAGTAGCCAAGTCTTAATGCACACTGGTGGGGAACAAAACCATTGTAATCAAACCCTTCCAATCCAAATGAATTGTAACTATTTAAGGAAGACATTAGTGTGGTCAGTGCATATTTGGCCAGGTACATGTCACTGTTCAAAACATGACATACACATACCCTGTGCATCTGAGGGCAGGCGGCTCACTTCTTTTGGTATCACAAACAACAGTGGACCTGAACACTCTAAACTCGTCTGTCCCTTGAAG
Source organism: Periophthalmus magnuspinnatus (assembly GCF_009829125.3). Taxonomy (NCBI): domain Eukaryota; kingdom Metazoa; phylum Chordata; class Actinopteri; order Gobiiformes; family Gobiidae; genus Periophthalmus; species Periophthalmus magnuspinnatus. The sequence continues at coordinate 18,748,312 of NC_047132.1, forward strand.
TGCTTGTATTTTTTACTGTAGCTGGTGTCTCTCTGGAGAATTTCCTGTAAATGTCCTTCACTGTAGATGAGACTATGTATAAAGAGTAGATTAATTTACTTATATAATTTATATTTCAAATGTTTTTATTTCTTATTGGATAAAGACTGTTTTATGCATATTTTTTTTTTAATATTATCATTATCAAGAGATGCACGCACTGGAGGTTTATTCACCAAACACAACACTACTGTAAATGTCTAACCACTGAAATAAAAACTTTTCTATGCCAATAATTCAGACTTTCAATTGTATTTTTATTCATAGTTTTGTGTGCATCATCAAATGTGTCTCATACTCAGTTAACACGTCCTTTTTAAGAATTTTATTTTGCAACAACAAAACTTATATATGCACACTATCTACACATAAATATAGAGTCAGTGAACAGTGACTGGCTCAACTGTGCCCGTTCAGGTGGCAGTGCTCTGATATGATTGGTTCCTGGGACTCAGTGCGGCTCCGGTGTTGCTTGGGTTTAATTGGTGGAGGAGCAGGCTTTATGCTGATGTAGCTGCTTCTGTCAGGCTGTCAATCACACAAAGTTCTATTCAGGTCACACATCTAGTCTGTTTTTACATTTTAATGATACTGTGTTTGATCTCTCTTCCAGCATCAAGTACAGTATTTATGGAAGCTCCACAACACACTGTCCTGCCAAGTGTGTTCAAATACATACTTTAGCAAAGCTAATTGAATGCTTGAGTAAAGGAGGAATGTCCGCCAGTAGATATAGGAGTATGGAGAGGTTATCAAGAGTGGACTTAGCTTCCCCCTTTTAACTACCGCAATCTGTGCATTGTTTTTACAAATGTATACGTGTACCTGCTGAAGGTGGAACATCCAGGTCTGATAGTCCTGCAGACAGGTACAGGACACCTGCAGGGGTTCCACAAGTTCACCTGAAACGCAACAGTGCATAGAGAATACCATATGACCAATGACTAATGCTCCTATTTTAAAATCAACCTAAATTGCCCAAAATGCTTTCATTTTTTCCCATTTTTCCATCTTTCTAGACACTTACAAAACTGCTCATATTCAGGATGCAGCTCATTCCCTGGGCCCATTTCAAGTGTGAGATCCTGATTCTCTATAGTAATAGTTGATATGTATGCAAAAAGTAATAAACACAGAAATTAAATAGTCTCAAGACAGTAAAAAGCTATAAAGTCCTTTATCTTTATGGGCCTCAGTAAATAAGTACAATATAGCTCAGCGTCATGGCAGTGTTAGAGATATGATTGTAGGGCTGCAACTAGTGATTTAGTAGTTGAGAAGACTGTGATACATTTTTTGATTAGTCAACAGGTCAAACAGTCTTTTCCAGTACATTGATTTTTAAATTATCAACCAAATAAAGATTGAAATATGGTGACTGAAGGCTTTTAAATAAATACAATAATACTAAATATTTACAAATAAAGTTAAATATTACTTAAACTGTTTAATTTTTGACTAAAAAATGTGAAATTGATGGTGTATACCTGTGAGTTCAAATTGTAATCGCCCGGGCTGGGCAGAGCGCTCCACTGCTCTGATGCTGCGTCGGGCCAGTCGCCCCTGTCACAAACATGAACATAATGAGTGCATGAAGGGTGATCCAGTCATTTACAAAGCAGATCTCATATAAATTAGTTAGACACCAAGCTGAACTTGTTTATTGTAGCAGTATAGGAGTAAGTGTAGAATATACATGACCCCAGGAGAAGATCTTCACTCACCTCGTATCGAAGGGACGTCCTCTGGTTGTCCAGTGAGAGCAGAAGCACTTCTTGAGGAAATAGGACCATGAGACTTTCCTGAAGACCCTTATGGAAAAAATACACTAGTCAACCAGAGTAAGTCTTGAGTTTTTATACATATATTTTGATACTATGATTTTACTGACACAGACTTAGTATACAGTTATGAGTACGGTACTTTTTGGACAACTGCTTGTGTGTATTTGGCTTTCTGAGTACCACCAGATTTAAACCAGGTCTAAAACAGGACTATTTTAGGTATAAACTAGGTCTAAACTAGGACTAGACAATTGATATATTCTAAACAAGAACTAACCCAAAACAAAACAGGGATTACATTGCCATACATTTGAATTAAAGAGGGGTCACTCGTACCATAGTTTGAGAACCAGTGCATTACTATCAACATCACCACCTGAAATGTGCTTGAATCTATGGCAATACTTTCTTGAGCACTGCAGTCACCTGTCTATGTGAGTTAAAGATGTGGACTACAGAGAGGTACGTGGGCTGTCCCATGTGCTGGATGGGGGGGCCCTCCCACTGCCAGACTGGAGCATGGAGAAGGTACTTTTTCACTTCTTCCCTCTTCCACTGCTCATCACAAGGTAACTACAGCAAAAATACAGCAAATATTTCCTGTTTATCTATGTTGGGAAAAAATGTCAATTGCACCAGAGTTGATTCTAGTTACCAGATATGAGAGTACGCAGTGGGCAGGGCTTGGGGACAGTGTTAGTGACTTGTGCCTTCTCTCCTCAATCAGCTGTTTCCATGTGTGCAGTTCTGCAGCAGTGGCACAGACAAACACTTTGGGTTCTACAACAGGGCCTGTACAGACAGACAAAATACTGGACTTTCAGGGATTTACTTCACACATGTGGAGAAAATACAAAGATACTTACAGCTGAGCTCAAACGTGTGAGGAGGTAGAGAGGAGTCCTGGCACACAGGGGTGAAAGACATGCCTGACACAGGAAGGATGCCCTGGCCACGAGGAAGAGAAAGTATTTTAATATATTATATATTTACAACATGCACTATTAAGGAGAAGTTATATACATTGCAGTACCACACTTCAACCACATTACTCCAATGGATGTGTAAGTACAATACACTACCCATTGCAATCATATTACTGTACATTTGTACTAATGTATCTAAACCAGGGGTGTCAAACACATTTTCACTGAAGGCCACATCACCAAAATGGCTGCTCTCGAAGGGCCAAATGTAAAATAAACCTAACTCATTTTTAAACTTGTTAATTAATGTTTCTGTATTTATTACTTATTCAAGTTACAAATATTGCATATGCATTTGCCTAGATTTAAAAATATGGCTGTGTAACTGCGTATCTCCTGATAAATTTAGATTTTAAGACTATCATACCTTTTAATTTACCCTGTCGAGGGCCACATAAAATGATGTGGAGGGCCACATTTGGCCCGTGGGCCTTGAGTTTGACACATGTGAACTAAACTGTATGAGTTGGTAAAACAGTAAACTCCTTGTATTCTGAGTGTCACAATGTAATTCCGCAGTTAAACATGCACAGTACCTGGTAAACAAAGTCATGTGTTGAGTGGTCCACTGACAGCAGCAGCAGGTGGTAAGAAAACAGAACCACACAGCACTCTGAGGCTTCCTGCGGGAAAATATGATGTCCATGTCACTCTTGTTTTTGTGCAAGCTCAAACTTCACATGTATCTTTATTTGTGAGCTGTGTACCTGAGTGTATTTGTTGTACAGAGACAGCAGCGAGGAGTGGAGGATGTCTCCATACTGGTGTGCAGGCTGGCCCTCCCAGCCACCGATTGGTTGACCGAAGAGGATCCTGTGGTGCAGCTCCTCTCTGCTGAGGCCCCACAGCACCTCCTGGAGGTGGTAATGAAAACTGGAACATGTGTCTTAATGAGATTGACTCCAGAGACTGACTCTGGTTTAACTCCATTCCAGACAATAAGTAGCAGGAAAAACAATACATGCAGAACACATTTAACATAAGGAAAACTTGCCCATGACACCTACAGTTCACTCAATCCTGAAATACTGAGTCATGTTTATTTCCTGTAAATTGTGAATCATCAAAACCAAAATAAAGTCCCTTATTTAAGGAAGTTCTCCAGTGTGTACCATGGTACAATAATAACAGACTCAGTGTCATGAGGGGTCATACCTCCTGTGGCAGCTGTGGGACAGAAGGATATCGGGGTGGGGGCCGGGTAGGAGGGGACACAGGGGGCTCATCTCTGCTGGACTTCAGCTGGAGGCGGCTGTCCCCTAAACTCCACACTCTGAAACAACACACACAGATCACATCACAAAAGCAGTGGTACCTGTTTAAACTGAACTTAAGTGACTGCTAGCAAAAGTGCCCAGAATGATACAGGAGATAATGACATTTAACCCAAATAGCTTTACATGATAAGCTTGGGACCTGTAGTACATGAATCAGCTTCCAAAAAGACAAAGGAGACACTGGCTTGTGTGTCATGTAAATGTTTAAAGAGCATCTAAAAGTAGGGGACAAACAGGCACAAAGTGAAGTGGTTGCAGTGAATAAATGAGAATCAGCGGGAGCTGTCAGTGGTTGAGAGGAGCGGCCGGTCTGGAGGGGCTCGGAGTAGCCAGACTTAATCTGATTACAGGAATATTACTGCTGTCTCTATTGGACACACAGACACATGTGGCACACGCATGTTTCACATTGGTTTTACTTACTGGTGCACACATGTAGGTCTTGATAAGAGTAAGGGTTTGCGTCTTGCATGTAACAGCCTTTTTATGTCATAAATATCATATTTTGCTACACTCAATAACTTTGTAATTCAACATTGAACCCCACTATAACTTGATTAAATGCTCTCAGTGTCTTTCCTAAGTGAGGTATTGGCCCTTCCCCCTTGATTAGCTATGTAATTCAGATCCATCCTTTGTGATGTGAGCAGTAATATTTGGCGGGCACAGAAGTGATTAGCCTCAGACCAAACAGACTCTGCCACTGTCTTATTCTAATCTCCTAATCACTTCAGTGCAGCATCACTGCACCCCACTTCACTCTGAGTAAATAGAAGACTATTCAACCAACTGCACATAATAAGAACAAATCATATGGATACTAGTTTCATTTCCTTCAAAACTCCTTCCTTCAAAGAAAAACGTGTTCAAAGAGGAACAGAAGATAGTCCAGTTTGGACTATTTTGTTTGAGCACATGAGAAATAAAATACCAGCTCAACCAACCCACACACTGTGGTTCAGTCAGCTATTGCTTCCTCTTAAAAAAAAAAAAAATCAAACATATAAGTTCTTTACAGATATTCTTTATCTATATTGGTTATAAGTAGGTGATAGGGGAGTGATACTCAATACTCATAACTACATAGGTGTGCATGATGGCCAATATAAAATACAATTTTCTATGGTCTTTTCCTAAAGTGACCTAATCCTTCTTATTTTAATTTTAATACTTTTTGTACCAGGCATCTTTAACAGACACTACTAAATGTAAATCCATATTTTAAAACTTTTAAAATATGGATGAAAATATGGATATATATATATATATATATATATATATATATATATATATATATATATATATATATATATATATATATATATATATATATATATATATATATATATATATATATATATATATATATATATATATATATATATATATATATATATATATATATATTTTTTTTTTTTTTTTTTTTTTTTTTTTTTTTTTTTTTTTTTTTTTTACATATCTTCAAAGCTTAAAGCTTAAAAATTTTGTCAACACAATAAACCTGAATTTCCAATTTGTTACATCGCATACATTTTAAAGGAATTTGGTTAATTTGTATTTCATATGATAATGCAGGTAGTTAGGTAAGATCTGTTTCAACAGAAGCCATCTTTTTACTTTTGCACAGCAAAAATGAATGTTCAAAATACAATAACTTTACATATACCTTTTACAGTGATTAGGTAAATTTGTATTTCATATTATGAAATTGGTAGTTGAAAATCCATAAAAATGTTAATTACAATATTAAAATTCCTACTGATTATTAATAGTACTGTACATTTACTTTACGTGCGGCCAGTTCTAATGAAGATAATTATAGTCGTCATTCTTCTATAGTGCCTCGACTGAGTGCACATGTACTTTGGCTCACCCCAGGTTGTCCACAGGTAGCTCCAGCAGCTCAATCTCGTCTGGTCCCACCTCATCCACTCCGCTGTGCCTCTGGGTCACACTGCAGCACCCCATGACGGTTCCAGAGCTCCTCCTGTCTGCACACTGACTACTACCATCTGCCCCAGAGCACACCCCACTCTGAGAATACTCTAAAACCAGGATAACACCGACACTGGCCCTTGAAAAAGAGGATGAAGGAGGGGTGCTGTTAATCTCCAGTTCCCCCTTTTCACAACCATGGTCTGTCGTTCCAAAAACCTCAAATGCAAGATGTTTTAGGTGATAAAGATGTTGCACTGCAGTTCTTCCTTCCTTCCTGGTTGCTTATACTCACAGTTATGCGGTTATTCTAGAGATGCTGGTTTGAGAATGGATGGTGAAAGAGTGCACGAGGAGTCTTCGTGTCCAAGGTGTGTTTTGAAGCCGTGTCCAGGTTGAGGATGGGTAAACATCCTATTAGGAAACCAGTGTGTTTGTCTATATGGAATATGAAAGGCTGAATGAGGAGTTAGGAAATGGAGAAGTATCAGCAACAACACACCACAACAGTGCAGCGTTCTGTAATGTTCTGTGGTCTGGATTACATTACAGGGAGGAGGGTTGGTGAGCTCAAGAACAGTGGCAAAACGTAGGTATCACTGGCAATAAAAAAGTATTGAGACTATTAGAGCAGTTTAAAAAGGAGTGGAAATTGGGGAAAAAAATTAATAATAATTCAGTTTAGCTATACTAAAGGTGCATTATGTCACTTTTCTGGTAGAAGGTCAGCACAAGCAGATGACCAGGTCCATGTTACAGGTCAGATCTGTGGATAGGTGTCCCTGCTCACAGTAAGAATGCATATCTTTCAAAGTAACTTCTCAATAAAAATACATAATAGATAAGTCATGGAGATGTACTGGTGGCTGACCCTCTACCAGAAAAGTTACATAGTACTTCTTTAAATGTACTATACATTTCTATGGTACTACTATTATAAATATATTTAGCTATAGAAACTGACATTTATTACAAATAATTTTCAGAATTTGCAACACAGTACAAGAAACTTGTGTATAATTAAAACTCACAGTAATAAGTCATAAGCTGTAAAGTTGGTCATTCTGACAAACTGTCTTTCCCACACCTATGCTCCATGGAAAAGAGACAGGTTGTGATTCAAGTCATTCAAGTCAGTCATTCAAGATGTATTCCACATATAGATATTATGTAGCAATATTTAACAATAAAGAATAATCCTTGTGCCTTCTTAATGATGGCTGAAAAAGAGCTGTGACTTCTCTAAACTTCTCACAAGCCTCACACCCAAAGCAAGTGATAACTGTAGCCTTTTATGTAACTTTTGAAAAGTGGACATGAGACATTTCAGACTGATGGACTTTCCATCAGATTTAATGCAACAAAGAATTCACAGAATAATTCTGTTTACAATCAATGCCCCATATTGATCAGCTACTGGGCATTATGCTACAACGTAACATTTTGCGGTGCAATTATTCTGAGAAAAAACACAGTTATTACACAGTTATTGCCACAGCTGGATTACTATTCCATGTGACTTTAATATATTACATTTTGCTTTTGTCACACAATTTTCTTGTTGCTTTCTGCCATCTCAGGGTTACATCAACTTTGGGTACAGGTTAATGGGGCTCAGATTACAATAATAGATTGTAACTGCACAAAATTAAAGGGTCATACTACTTCTGCTTCGGTCTGAACAGAGCCAGGTGTCAACATGTCATGAGTGCTTCTGATTTTCAAATGAGGAGTCATTGTTCTTCCTTCCCTTCTTCCACTCTCACTTTAGCTGCAGCTTCAGGACATTCAGGCGGTCTAACATGTACATGGTCAGGTGGTCCTGCTGTGGAGGTCTGTATTGTGCTAAACATCAGTGTGACCTTCTTTTTCCTGGGCCTAGAGTCATTAACATTTGGCTGAGGAGGTGAGGTCAACAGCACAGGGTTGGAATTACATTCTCCACCACCTCCTGCAATCAGCTCCTTAGAGATTTCACAAGACTCAGTCTGGAGGTCTGGCTGCCATCTTGTGGGGACCACCTTTGGGCTCTTCTTCTTCTGGGACAGATCACAGTGTGTTGGTGTGCTCTTGTTACATGTGAGGACTGCATTAGGTGGAAACGCTCCTTTGAAGAGTAGGACAAAGTCTTTCTGACTGGAGAAGGGAAGGATTCTTTGTCCACGTCGACACTTGTTAAAGATCTCCAATGTCAAGTCTAGAAATGCAACAAAAGATAATATACATAATCTCAATTCTACAAAACTTGGCATACAAACAAAAGGTGGATTCAGTGGCTTTGCTTTGGGACTGAACTTAGACACACAAAAAGAATCCTGAACATGGGAACCAGTGAATGTTAGTCATGATTCATGACCAACATTGACCCATTCAGTTATTTCTAACACTGGAAACAATATATCTGAACAATATGGACCGATGATCATATTTTTATTTTTATTTTTTTCAAATCAATCTACAAAACTTTTTATTTACATATTATAGTTTGCCAGTGTATTCAAAACTGACTTTGTTTGAGAGTAGAGACAGGACTCACCCAGAGTCTCGTGGACAATGTTGGGGATGACCTCCTGCAGGACTGAGCAGTTTGTGTGAAGAGCTGGGTTACAGTTCATCTCCAACAGCCACACCTGAAACAATTAATAAGATATTAACAGAAGAGTTCATGGGGAAAAATATATACAATACATTTATCATAAACACCCACATTAAAGTCCTCATCAATCATGAAGTCACAGCCAATCAGGTCGAAGAACCCCAGTCTGCAGTCCAGTTTGGCTTTAGCTGACAGGAAGCACTGGGTCATCATTTGCTGCATACGTTTCTAATTCGACATGATGAGGTATTAGAAAATGAAAACATGCACACAAAAAATGTTACGGCATGTTCATAAATGGGAGCAATTTCCAAGGCTTATAGCCCAAAGTCAAAGTGAATTAAAGAATATATGAATGCACTTATGTATTTGTAAAATAAAGTATTTTTAAACTATTTTTTAGTCTAATCATCTTCTCTTTTATTTGACCAAAAAGCAATGAGCTCATCCATAGCTAACTCATCTGGTTTGAGAACATCTATTATTACAGTGTAATTGGTCCCAGTGAGACTCACAGTGAAGAGGCCTAGCACCCAGTCCCTGGGCAGGCCCTTAGCAACTGCAACCCTGTCATTTACGTAGGCGTTAAAGCTATCCATGGACCACACTGTGTCCTCCTTCAGCTGGCTATACAGAGGGTTCTTCTTCTGCACGTACTGGCAAAACATGGACAGCAGGGGGAGCACAGACATACAGATTAGGTACAGACCAGAACAGTGAGTTTTCTGCTTTTGTGTGCACATTTAATCAACCATTATCTAATTAGAATTTAAACAAAAACAGTATTTTTCCATTTTTTTTGAGGATGGGATGTGCTAGTTGTAAGCTTGCAATTATTACTGTTTCTGTGAAAAGTGAGATCACAAATCCTTTCCAAACCAAAATAAACTTTGCATTACAGTAAAATGAAAGGGAAGGGGAATCAGTTTTGCACTTATGCATACTTTGCATTTATGTCTATGTAGTGTGACTCTGCCATTTCATTCATGTCAGTTATGCTTGCCTTTGTACTAGCAACTATTTCTAATTCTCACGATACCATGGGTGTAATAACTAGACGTGTATTGGCATTACTTGGTTTGTAAGGTGGGTTGACATGTTGTTGGTGTTTATGTCATAAAGGTCACAGGTCAGGCGCACATAACCGTGCCGAAAGAAGACTATGTATGGAGTGGTACAGGCAATGATCAGGTAGGACCGCACATCAAACTTCCTGCCCTTTAGAAGAAGAGGGTTCTGGATGTATCTGCGTACAGTAAAACACATTTTACCATGACCAGGTTAAATTAAAACAGTTGAAAAATCACATGTAAATTCAAATATTTGTACTTCTGGACGATGTACTTCTGTGGCTGCCGGTGGTGGTGCAGTGTTTTGTGATTAGCCTCTCCATCCTGTAGTTTGTGTCTGAATGCACTCACATCCTCTGGGCTCTTCAGAAGAAAGATCCCTCGCCCTTGATTCAGGCCGGTGGGTTTACAGATCCACATGTGCCTCTGGTTTTTGCTCAAACCTAGAAATGCATAGAACTTTATACATAATTACTGAACATTAGAATATGTTTACACGTTCCATATAGGCAACTTCTAAAGGTTTTGTATGTACTATAGACACAAGTTACAAATATTGTTTTTATTGTTTCTTTTAGATTTTGAAGGTCACAAGAAGGACTATATGAAAACGGGGAATGATTCCAGCTAAAAAATGTAGTGTAAAATGATGATGTTAACTACTGACTATTGGCATACTAATAATGATATGTTTACCTTAGCAATAATCTCATTCTTGACGTATAACAACATTTCCATTGTTACAAACTGTGATTTAGTGCTAATTATATCTTAGCGTCCTCTAGAGTGTCTGCTTGTTTGTGCTCAGTCCTGCCCTCTACTGACTTGTCTCCAGAGCAACCCCTGTTCCTGTGGTGACTTTATCAGAGCCTGAAGGGAGATGGAGCTCGTTATTTTCCGTGATTAAACAATCTCCATAGCAACAGCCTCAACAATGGGGTGGATAAACTGTAGCTCTGTCTCAGACCATTGTTTGGTTTGTTCTGCCACATTACACAATACACACAACATAGGTTCAGTCATACCAGTGGGGGTGAGAGGACCGACCTTCCTGCAGTGAGAAAAAGGCTTCTCTCTCTTCTCTCATGTCCATGCGGTATGTGGTCGGAATAAACTCATCCATTTGAAGTCTTCTGCAAAAAAAGCACCAAAACCAAAGAAATCTATATTTTAAAATGTATTTATTTTAAAACTATGATTTACAACAAAGACCTTTCATGTATACATTTTTTCTCTAGTGGGCTATTTACCCTCTGCATTAATATGTGTTCAGTATTAATCATGTGTCATTGAAGGGTTCACTCAGTTCTGATATCTGGGTAATCCTACAAACAATCAGCTGGTTTAGTAAAGGCACACTATTTGAAGATATTTTCATCCCATTTGTTTGTCCTAGATCTAAAAGGTAAAAGCAAATGCTCTGTAACTGTTCAAACTACTTTTTTCTTAGACAATCTGTTGAAAAGATTCAAACATACAGAAGAATCTGAAATGTTCTGTATGTGTAAACAGTACTGAATATACTGTTTATTTGCCTAGAGGTACAAACTCTATTGTTTATTTCTACATGAAAACCCATTTTACCTGATGCCTTGACCATGCTTGACTTTGCTGCTGACTCTCTCGTACTCCCTGAGGCTGCTGAGAAGGCCAATCTTTGTGGTCAGAACGTTATTATTTGGAATCTGGAAAATTAACTGTTCACCTGGAGAGAAATGAATATGCTACTGCAAATTATTGTTATTAAAGAATAAAGAGAAATTACTTATTGTAGCTGCACAAATAGGTAACATTAAGGATAACATTATTTTAGTGGCAGTGTCACAGTCTTCACCTGGTCTGAAGTTGCTGTAGTTGGCTGGGGACCTGGACTCACACCACTTGAGTCTGCAATCTTCTCGTTGTTTGTTATAGATCCTTGTCCAGCCTTTGCTTTCACAGTAACTGCACACACTGAAGAAATAACATAACTTAAAGACCAAACTATTTACTATGTCTGAAAAGCTTGTGAAGATTAGTCGCACATATCTGCTCCATTTGCTCCTCCAAAGAAGTAGAAAGGCCCACTCTGAGGTTTCTCCAGCTGTCCTCTCTTGACTGGGTAAGAGCTGATGGTTCTGGCAAGAGGCCATGTACGTACTGCTCTGATACACACAGATAAGCCTAAAACTATAGACATAAACATGGTAAATATTAAAGAAGAGTAAAGCTTTATAAGGATACTTTATCTCATTCTTTAAATGGCCCATATTACATTTTTTTAATCTACGTTATTATGTTGTTTCCTCATCACTAAGATACCCAGACTTGTGTTTTGGTTCATTTACACATGTTTAACACACAAACTCTGCATGTTTAGGGTGAGTTCTTCTCTCAAACAGAAAACACTCTATCCCACCTTGTGATGTCATGTGGTAATACAGGAAGTGCTTCACTTTTTAAACTCCATACACCTTTACTAGTTGGAACACAGAATTTTGAGCTTTGGAGATGTAAACAGACAAATAATAAAGGGTTACTCAAACATGAGTGAATGAAACAAAACAGAGTTCCAGGTATGTATTTGAGGAGGTAACAATGTTCTAGCATGGCTTAAAGCTCACAAGAGTCAATTATGTGTAATATAGGACCTTGAAAGGTAGATATATTGCTCTGTAAAAGTAAAGACAGTAAATGTCTTTTTGTGATGCTTTTTATTTTATTCAAATAAGATTAAACAGTTTAGAGAATGTGCCAAATAACTGATTTCATTCCTATTTTTGACTGTAGTGTTATAAGATACTGTATTAATGGATTTCAGATTCCTTTTATATGTAACATTTTGGCAATCATTATCATTTGAAACCCAAAGATAAGCAAACGTTTTACTGATTTTGCATTTAAATATCCTCCAGACACACCTGACGTCCTCTCTCTCCTCACTGGACTCACAGGTGAGCGTTCATAGCTGGGTCTCTGTCCATGAGCCTTTTTAGCTGATGATATCACTTCCTGTCCTATTTGCGGGTCAGGCGGACAGGACTGTCCCATTGCTGAGGCAACCTGGTGTGGATGCTCACAGCCCCCCTCCTCCAGCTGCTCTTGCTCTGCTGCACCTGGTGACATCACTTCCTTTCCCGTTGGTGGATCAGGTGGTGCAGGCACCTCCTCCTGCTCATTGTTTGGTGTGTGGTTTATCGGCCCCTCACACAGCTCATCCTCTCTGCGGCCTGCTGACATGGCTGTGTCACGGCTCATTACCGTTTTCAGTCAGAGATCTGTGCTGTGGAATCACACCACATAGAACAAGTCTGTGAGCTGTATTTACTCATCTCTATAACACAATACACTGCCTGATTTTATTTCTAAGTAAAATGGATTTGATTCACAACAGAATTTAAATACAAGCATAGGAGGGGCCCGATGAACTCTGTCTGATGCAGTTTGGAAAGAACTACATCACATTTAGATTTGACTGTATCTTATTTAGCTGTAGTAAAATAAGTCTAATTCATCTTAAAATTCACACTCTCAATTTGTCATGTTTTATGAAATAAAAAAAAGAATTACAGTACAGGAAAAAAATTGCCAAGGTTGACCACAGATAATGATGATGAATGTGATGATGAATCAAGGCAGGGTGAGAGTTCGGTGGCTGTTAAGTTATAATCTGGTACTAGCATCTCTGCTTTTATGCTTAATCTATTTGTACATGATCCTGATAAATAAATAAATACAATGTTAGTTCAACAGCCTTTTACAGTTACTGCCCTTTTGTTATATTGCATATTGTGTGTATTATGCACATTTGACTTTTTAAAGTAATTTGGAGAATAACATTTTGGGATTTTAGAATACTGTACCGTATTACCATATTTTAAGTTATTGGATCCTTTAAAACCCCTATGCAACATAACGGATGCAAATGTCCTTTTCTCCTTTTCCTTAAAATTCAAAGCTGCAGGCCAAAATACTGAAACATTTAAGTCTGATACTTAACAGCAGAGTTACACACATGACATCCAAAATAAACCACTCACCTGCCCTTGCCCATCTAAAACCTAGTGTCCAAAATACAGCGGACCACTGCCACGCTGATCAGACAGGGGAGCTCATAGGCTCGTCTCATTGACCGCAGCCAGAGCCAGGACACAGAAGGCAAAGCTGCTGGACTGCTGTAAACACTCACTGGTTACTAGGGTAATGGGACCCCTAGCAACAGAGGCCTCTTGTAGATTCAATCTTACAACAGCAGTAGGACAAACTAACGACTCAAGATTATGTATCCTGCCTCAGCTATGAGTTTTGGCCTCATCCAATATTAACTGCCTTTAAGCCGATGCCTATGGAAACATGAGAGAGCACTGTCAATCCAAATCCCACCACCCTATTATTGTACAACACAATGTAGTTTGAAACAGAATTTCACGTGTTAAAAATCATTACTTCTCTTCTCAGGGATTGGCTCACAATACAGTTAATCATATTGCCTGCTGCCAAATACATGGAAGGTATGTGGTTGAGCAACATAGCAGTTGTTGACTTGCATTGGCAAATCCACTAATCACCCCATGTCTGAGAGCTTTGACTCATGAGGAGACACCCAGGTCCAGCCACAATTGGCAATTATTCATAATCTCTCGCCTTCCTCTGACTGGCTGGTAATTGACAGGGAGGGCGCCTCTAAGGCCCAGTCGAGGTATAAACGTGCAATTACAAATTCAGTGGAAGAAACTGTCAGCAGCATGCACTCGAGCAACAGGTTCATACGTCAGGTGTTCCACTGTGTAAGAAAAGTAATCATGGTCTGCCTTAGTAGTGCTTTTGTTGTTGGAAATATTTAGTGAAGTAAAAACATTAAATTAAAAAATAAATATATATATATATATATATATATATATATATATATATATATATATATATATATATATATATATATATATATATATATATATATATATATATATATATATATATATATATATATATATATTTATTTATTTATTTATTTATTTATTTATTTATTTTTGCAAAAATCTAACTCTAACTACATTTGAACATTTGAACATGCACCAGTTTGATGTCCTGCAGTGTGGCACCTGTATTTTCTGAGAGAAATATCATTCTAATTGGTAAAAATATATTGTTTAAGATGGGACAGTTCATAATGATTAAACTAGCACTATAGACATATCGTAATTTATAAAAAAAATTAGACATGTCAAATTTGTTGTGAATATCCATGCAGGGAGACAGGAGAGGTTAAAATGTCTCAAATTAAAAGAGCTACTAAAAAAAATATGTAATTCTTGTGAAAATGCTTCCTTACAATTCTTGTAGAACTTATTTGTTTTTGAAAATATTTTTTATATTTTGCTACAAAGGCATGTCACACTGCAGGAGAGAAAAAATGTGTTACACCCCCAATGTCAAGTACTCAAATAAAACAAATTTTGACTTCAATATATAATTCTATGGTGTTTATCTATGTTAGAACTATTATAAGAGCATATGGTCATATTAAAGATAAAATTTGTATTGAGCATCAAACCTTCTTAGTATCAAAATCAAGATTTTGATCTTTAGTATTGTGATAACACTAATTGTCATGATCGCATCAACCCAAAACACTCACCATAGCTTAAAAATCTTCTACCTAAGGCAGTCCTGACCAAGCCCAGCAACAAAATCATGGAGATGGATCCCTGGGCGCTGCACTTTGGCGTTGCACTTTGGAGCAGCACTTTGACGCTGCACCCTAGTGGTATTGACGATACGTCAAATGCAGAAGACAAATCTCCCTACTGGGACAATATAGTGTACCTTAACCTTACATTTAATTAATTTGAATTATAATAATGTTTTTTATAACTCTTTCAATCTGAATGTGTTGCTGGTTAACAGTTTCTTATGACAGGATGTAGCCACAAACAATAAAACAGGTTTGCCATGCAGCTAACACTCTGAGTTCTGGGTGACAATATGAAGCTCAATATAAAGACAGTATGTGCTTAAATATAATGCATATTTCAGGAAACAAGCTTTTAAAGTCAGGCATGCAGACGTTTAAAATCCAAAATTGACCACTAAAACCACATCAAGCTGGTCTAACTGGTTTGAAAATCTGGATGGGCTTGCTTAGTCCATCCTCTGTGGTCCTGAACAAGATAAAGAATAAATTCTAACATGAAACTGGGAACAATAAGAGTAAGAGACACCAAATTTTGTCAAACCAAGCAGAGAAGCAGCCAGTTGGAAATGCTCATGTAGAGAGAGCAGAGCAGTTAGCAGCCCGCTTTTATTCCTTGTTTATGAGCCATGTTATGTTTCCCAGTCAGCCACACCTTGATAAAAAGTGCCATCTGATAGACACAGTGTACAAAGTGCTGCGTAGGTGGACAAAGACATAGGGTTTGTTTTACAGCCCCGTTGACCTGGAGCTTCACCATCTGCCAAGAGCCTGCCAGCGCTTCTATTGAACATGACAATGCACACATGGAAATATTTCATGGCATAAAATCACAAAGCTAATCTATGAAATCTGGTCAGGAAGCTTCACTGAAGATAAGAGGAATAATCACATTCAGAAACAGGAACTTATCCAGTTCATACTGGACTTAAAGGGGACTAATTAATAATGATAATCAATGTAATGTTACTGTACTTTCCCTTTTTATTTTAATAACAATAAAATTCCTTTGGCTACTTTTCTTTCAGGAATCACCATGACCGAAAAGTCAGTGCTATTTGAAGATTGCAAAGTTCACAGGATTTGTACATGTAATAGTTATGCCAGGTTTAAAACAGGTTTATGTATGGCGGCCATGATTCATTGATGCCTTCTGCTTAAATGTAGTTTGTCTGCTACACGCTCTTAGCCATGGAGACTCGCCCATTCCCATGTCATCTCAACTGTCTATTCCACCAGGAAACGCTCAGCAATTACAGGGATGCAGCCTGCAGCAATGGTGTCCCTACACAACCCATTATTTTCAGGGATTCTCCTTGTCAAAGTGTTATAGTGGAAGGTCTGGAGTTAAGTTACAATGTAAAGAAAGACTGTGCTCAATAGGGTCTCTCTGTGTCCCACTATTCATGATTTCCTTACAGAATTACACTGGCGAAGGAAGGGGGTACAGCACGTTCCCAGGGTCTGTGTGTACTCATTCACACTGGTGACAAACGCACAACACAAAGTCATCAAATTTCACTAAAACCCAGTTGACACCGAAACTCAACATTGGAGTCGACAATAGCTTACAGGTTAGCAATCAGTCATGTTAATCAGTACTAATGGGGTATAGATTGGCTGACCTGCTCTTATGCTTTCCCCAACAATAAGTAGCCTAGGGATTTATTTATTTATTTATTTTTATCCTTGAATAGCATATCTTTGGCATGTTAGGTAAATATCTTTTAGCAGATAACTTTTAGCTGTGGAGAGAACCAGTAGCAGTGGTTCTGAGTAAAGATGGGAACCAAAAAGATGTTTTTCTTTCAATTTGATGGGTGTATAAAGGATGCCAATAGCTAACTGATTCTGATATCACCATTTACCTACAGTATAAAATGCTGTTTTTCTTGTTTGTATAATATGCCTAGTTGATATGATTCTTTAGGTGCAGGCAGAATAGGTTTTGAAGTGCACAATTTCTCAGTGGAAGGAATAGTACTTTCTTACTTTTTTATTTGTAGGCTATTACCTTTGTAGTAATATAATCATGACAATTGGATCAGCTGGTATCAAATACTGGTATCATCTGACGTATTTCAAGTTAGAATGTAAATGTAAAGCAGATGTAAATCTCTTTTCATAAACTTGACATGGTGAGTTTACTACCTGGCAAGAGCACAAACTGAGGAAAATCTTCACATCCTCAGTCTCGTCACACCTGGAACAAAATGGCAATACTCAAAGGGTATGTATCCAACACTGCTAGATTTCTCTTTCCCCAGCTATAAAACTGAATACTTATAAAACATACTGCTGACATTAAAATTTAGGATAGATGATGTTAGAAGTCAACAAAAATAGACAGCACCGATTAATTTAATGAATTTCAGATACCTACTATAGCTACATGGTAGTTAGCCTTTTCAACACTGGCAATGGAAATCCAGTCAAATCAACACAGAAGTTGTGATTAACGTTCACACCACTAGACTGGTGGCTGGCGTGGATCTATTAGGGTGATAGCTATAACGTTAATTGTTATGCTAGCCTAGCCTATGCTAAAATAAATACAATGGAGCGAAGCTAATGCTAAAGCTAATGCTAAAGCTAACTGAACAAATGTGCTAAGAAGAAAGTCTTTTACCCATGGATCATATTCTACTTGCTTGCTTTTACTTTTCTCAGAAATACCTAAACAATTTCTGACTGTGCTCTTAAATATAATGTGGGTATGTTGGGGTCAGCTCTATGCTCCCACATCCTGTACATGTCAAATTAATGTATTGTTCAAAACTCATATGAAATATTTATTTTAGTTTTAGTATAATTTTTTGGGTGATTGCATTTGTTGATACACTCCATCTATTAATATCAGGTCAAATTTGTCTCCTCTCATTTTGTATTATTTATTGTTTAAAAATCAAGTTGAACCCATTAACTGTATTTTAGTATTTTTGCAGAGAACCTCCAGCTTTGACATTCGCAGACGAGACGTGTGAGATTATGTCGGGTTTCTTCTGTGTGAAGCTACCCTCATGCAGGAATCTAGTCTGACTACACCAAGCATGCACAGACCAGTGCAGGAATCTTCTCCATGCTCGCTGCCAACCAGGAATGTGATAGAATGTGTGACATCACAGAGGTAATCCACATCAGCCAGACACACTTCTGTTTGGGTAGTTGATATAAATATGATTTAAAAATGTTACATTAGAAGTACATAAAAATGCATAGAGAATGTAAAGCCAAACATATACAGGTTGTAAAAGGTGTTTGCCCCATGGGATGCCTTAGAGAGAAATATTATAGCACGCGGAATGCATCAAATTTTAATAGGGTTTGAGTCTGTCATTTCTAATCGTCAGTGATCAGCTTGGGTCTTTTTAACTGAGAGGTCTACTATCAATCCTCTTTGAGTAAGGTCTTTGAGTTTGGAAGAAGGAATTTGACTTAATAACGTCCAACCCTGTAGTCGAGATAATCCTAATATCTAGACTATTGCCTAATATTGCATAAAGCCCTAAGAGCTTGTAAACCCAACAATTGTTTGGAGTATAATTGAATATTTTATACATACTACACTCTATTTCTTTATTCTTTCTCTGGACTACTTTCCAAATTGATTATTGAAACCACCTGAGCTGCTGAAGGCTGAGGAAAGCTTAGCTCACTGTTACATCTTGGTCAAAATGTCCATGCTCACCACCACAGAAAGAATGAGATAAGAAATACGGAGTCTTCTGAGATCAATGAAGCCTTGAGGCACAACGGCTGAATGTTTTTTGTATTTGTGAACCAGTTGATAAAATCAGGGCTGCATTTAACCAGTCAACTGAAGCCCTGAGCTAACAGGCCTAATTATACAGTGTGGCTGTACAGTATCTGTGCGCTCCTAGGACAGTATATAGGGACTATGATCTTAATGAAGTATACTCAGGTCTGTAGACATCCGCACCTGCTCTATGTAGCCACAGTATATTTACTCCAGGGCTGGCAGTGAAAACATGCCTTGTACTTGCAGTTGCCATGCTAGCTTAGCTTACTGCTGTAGAGTGCGGTACAATGAAGGCTTAGCTGATGGGGGGGACTTCATGGGTAAATCAGGGCATTTAAAAAGAAGCTCTGTTCACAGGAAACCTGATCCATACTTGACTTGGGTTTGGCATTCCGGTCTGGCCCGGCAAAGACTTCAAACTGACCACAGAGAGATCTACACAGCCAAGATTCTTAAACATTTATAGTATTTAAAATCTTTATTTTAAGTTAATCCATAATAAATGACGTGTACTAGTAAAATGAAACATATTGCTTTGGTACAGAGATGCATATTATTTTTAGTTTGAAATTTTTTTATTCTTACAATATAGTAGAGTAGAAAATTTTGTTTTCAATTGAAATAAAAAAAGAAGATAGAATGCTTTTTATAGTATTTTTTATTTATTTATTACATATTCAGAAATCTGTACATTTAAGATAAACATAATCAGTACAAATATTAAAACAATGACATAACTGTATATTGTTGTTACCGAACCCTTCCACCCCACCCCCACTTTACAGTGCCTTTACAGTTCAGAGTAACACCATACATAGAAAACAGTGCTTATGTATTCTCCTGGATTTACGCTCAATATGAGAAACTCTGACTCATGTCACATGGAAGAACACCCTTCAATCCACCATCTTCCAGTGCAAGGATCATAGTTCCATAGTCAACATCACACCATCTGTCAGGACTATAAATATGAAGGTGTCCCTCTACTACCCTCTGTCAACACAAAGATCCTCAGTATATGAGCCAGAGAGGTGGAAGGAATAGAGAAGGTAATGCCATTTAATGGACGGCATTACCAGACAGTATTAGACAGCGGTAATTACATCTAACCTTGTCTGGTAAGACGCCTATCAACAGGCAGAAGGTGACCTCTGAGATCTGACCTGTGCAAGGAGGAGAGGCAGGTGGAAACAGAGAGTGTAGCAAAGCAGACAGCAGTCAGACCCGCTCAGACACCAAAACAAAGAACAACTTCTAAAAATAGAGCAAAATTCTAAAAAAAAAGAAAAGAAAAAAAAAAAGAAAGAAAGAACTGACCATTTAGAGCATATTGTTCAATCTTGATATCATGCTTAACCTTATCATTTTGAATTTGACACACTGTGTTCAGGTAGGATGTAGCAGTTGTATCAGTTTGGATGTGACAAATAGTTATAGCCTAGTTCATCTTGCATTTATTTATTTATTTATTTTGTAGACACACACAGCAACTCATTTAATTCCCCACATTGTTTTATCCAGCTTAAGCTAACTTCCTGGTATCTATGCAATAGACAGGCTGATGACCTCTTCTGAACCTATCTTTCAGGGAATTTTCCTCACAACTACATACATTGATGTATACTTACAGTATACAGTACAAATCAGCTCTTAAACGCCAATTGCAGATGAAGAAAACGTAGTTTAATGTTGCTTGGATAATAGTGCTGGGTGGGCAAATAAAGGCGCGGCTCAATATTTGCGAGTAATTCTCCTCCTTAAACAAACACTGGGGCTGTGCAAGCGCCACATCTGTTATTTGCCTTTGTTAGTAATGCCTGTTTAAAGGCTTCAGCCATTGAACTTACATCGCTGTCCAGACATATACTCAAAAAACAGCTAAATATCAGTTTGTAATACTGAGAGATAGGTTGCTTAGTCTACAATTCATAGTACAGCCCCCTCAGGTGACTCTGTGTGTCAGTATCAGGATGTGCCACGCAGGTAAGTCAGTCCAACCAATCACTGCCAAACAACACAAAGAGAACACTATGGGTGGGAGGGAACAAGGAAACGGCGCCCTGCAAGACCGGTGGAACCATCAACTGACTGCTATTCTTTAACTTGGGCGGGGTGGGGTTAGCCATATCACGTTTAAAAAAGGGAACATGGGAAGTGAGCAAACAGATTGAAACGTAATAGCTGACCTTTCAGGGTAAGCGTGCATAAAAGACATAAATCCATACATACTAAATATAAAAATAAAATGTGCTAATTACACGCAAACTAGTTTTTCCAGTACTACGCTTGCCTTGAACAACTTGTAGTGTAAACACCTGATTTATTTTGTAACTACTGTAGGATTTATGGTCACCCAGGAAACATCGTTACCAGACAGTGTTAGAACAACAGTTGTACAATCCAGCACTGTCAGGTAAGATGGGTCCAGAGAGCCTTTTGTTGTGCCGCTGCTCCACTGAAGGTAACTCCAGGCTAAGCTAGGAGGATGCTAGTGATGCTCCACGGTTGTCCTGGACGCAGTCAGAAGATGGCTATCATCATCATTACCAGGCAGTATTAGAGAAGAGATATGAAATCCAATGCTGCCTCGTAAGATGGAGATAATCACCTGGATATCAGTAAAAGACATAAATACTTTACTAAAAAGGGTTGTAATAAATTGGCTATTCTTACATACTTTTGCTGAAAAAAGGAACTCTTCAAAAGATTAAAGCTTAACATTTGTAAATTAGTCTTTTGAAAGTTTTGACAGACAAACAATGAAAATATTTTCTGTCTGTTAAAATAGGAGGCATAAGAAACCTTCTGTCTAGCTATGGTCCAGGTCATTCTGTTGGGTTCCTTCTGGTTTTTCAGTTTAAACTCGCTGTCACAGAAGACTGGGCCACAGTAGTTGTTAATAATTGCCCAAACCTGTTCCGACTGGTCGAAATCTATGGCACCACAAAGCTAGGAGGGCTGCTTTTCACACAACACATGCCGCTTACTAATTTCAAACTTCCATTCCAAAATGACAACAAGCCCAAGGCCTTGAGGCTGGTAATTCTGTCTGTATCTTTTCATATCCTCTCTAACACTATTTAGACAGAGTTTAGGGTCTAATCAAGTTTTACTCTTGTATCAGTGGAATGTTTTATAGGATGAAGACTTAAAAGCCATTTTGGTGGTTTTCCGTTGGTGGACCTCTTTGTGTTTGCCAAGTGATGAAAGGCTGATGGAATGCTGCTCAGCCCGACCTGAGCTATAGCCGTGTGTGCAGAAGGTCACTGAAACAGCACTAGCTTACTGAATAACACAGCTCTTTCACAGGTAGGCAGTGTAAAATACTCTAAACTGTCCACAACATAATGACATTATTGTTAATGATTTTACCGACAACATGCCACACTTAGCATACAGTGACGAGTTCCAGTGAATTCAACAAAGGTGTCTACTATAAACCAATAGAATTTGCTTTACTTGTATTAGTAAAGACGTAAAAGTACAAAGACATAATGTTAGTTTCGAAAAGCCTGGTCCTTCAAGCACTGCAGAAGTAGAGCACGGGGGGGAGGGAGAGAGAGAATAGATCAGGATGAAGGTGGAGAGAGAAAACAGAGAATGCACCTGTAACCTTACCGTCATGAAAAGTACCCCAAGGAAAGAATGTAACGCAACCAAAGAAAGTGTGGGGTGGAGGCAGACAAAAAGAGAAGAGAGGGAAACAAGGTCTTGAATTTCCAGCCCACTGCCTGAGAACGCGGCGTCTTCCTTATGGTTAGGCAGGCCTCGTGAAATGAGAAAGCCAAGCAGAGCGCTCTCCCAACTATTTAGTTAATCATCAGCATTATAAACCAGTGCAGCAGCCTTCTGAAGAAGAAAGAGCACAGGAAGAGAAAGAACGAAACATATTAGAACAGAGGATTAAAGCAGGTTGTAAAATGAGTACCTCATCAAAGCCATCTATGACCAGAGACCTTTTCTCTAAGTTAGCTCTCAAGCCATACTCCAAGTGTTCTGCTGTAGGAGAGTGGGCTGTGAGGTTTCCTAGTGCTCCACTATCAGACACTAGTGGTGAGGTGTGCTCAGGTAACTCAGCCCCCTGTGTTGGAATGTGACTCCGCTGCATGAGAGGTGAACTACCCCATAGGTAAACTGGCCTGCCCCTTAATCAATACTTGTTGCCTTTGTGAGAAAACAATGTCAGGGAAACCCAAAACTGTAGTTAAGTCCAGAGCTTATATCAGCGCCACCTAGTGGAGAGTAAATCAGGACCAACCTCATCATGATGCACACGTCATGATGCTTTGGTGCCTACGGTTTCAGCTACTGTATAGGTCAGACAGATTCAGATTTACATTATGCCCCCTCCCCCTTTGGTTTGCAGTGGTTATTTGTTTCATCAGCTTTTCTGTTTTGAATAATTTCAAAGTAGTAATAAAATGTTGAACAAATTTGGTTACCAAATATAATGTTCCTTTAGTTTTGTGACACACAATCTCCATGTGTGAAACAGACATTTTGTTAAAACCACAAATTAATTTTTTTAATATAATTATTTAATTAACAGTTTGCCATTAATCAATCTAAAATTATTACTGCCTAATCAAAAAACTAGCTGAGCATATCTACTGCTATTGCCATTTCTGTAATAATACCCTAGCCTAGCATTAGCCTTACCTCAAATCCCCTGAGACCCGATGAACTTAAAATAAATTACTACCACTTTCTTTTTAGTAAAGAGAAATCTTTAAACAGCCTTGTGCACTCATGTGACACACTGTTTTTCAAGTGTATGAAAGAAATGCACAAATGTTCCCTGTCCACCAATCACAGCCCTCCACCTCAGTCTGCACTCAGCACCGTACAGTAGACGCTAAGGCGACATTTTCCCTCCACTTTGCCCTCTTCCTAAACTTGTGCTAAGATGTATAGCCTCGGAGCGGGCTAAAAACACTATCCTTCTCACTTGTACCGAGAAAACAGATAAATCCAATTCTGTCTCAACTTGCAGCCAGACCTCGAAGGCAGGAAAAACTCTCCTCACTCGAAACTTCCTTTTTCTGAAATGGCCAAGCATTTGTTGAATCGAAAAGCAATAGAGAGAAGCAGTAAAAGTTTGGCTAAAAGTTAACTATCTCTACTAGGAAGAGCTGGAAATAGAATAGCATGGACTTGGGCTGTGGTGTGCAACAGGTTGTAAAGGAAAGCGGCTTGTATATTCAGCTCTGAACTCTATGACTTAGCACGAGGCAGCTAATGCTATCCGTGTAGTAAAACGGTGTCATACCATCTTGTGTAGAAGAGTCCTGGTCAGACACATTTGAACTCACAAACAGCCATGTCTTCATATCCTCTGACAAGTCTGGCAGTTTGCCTTTACCTGCCCCAACTGGTCTATCCAGTTTAGGAATGAGCGTTGACTTCTATTGTCTTCCCTTCTTTCTCTCCGCTTAAATAGAGCTGGAATCTGATACACATTATTTTCGCTTCCCATCGAAACTAGCTGGGCCCTTCCTATATCAGAAAACAATCGCCAAAGGCTTCTCAACGTGACCTAAATTGTTTTACGAACGTTTCCTGTACCTCAGCAATGGAAAAAGTCCTTATCCCTATGCAAGCAACAGGTTGTGACGTCAATTTGACTCTTTAAGATGGAGACAAAGAAGAGATCACCTTAGTGAATTTACCCAGTCCTTTTGCAGGTGCGTTCATCAAGCCAGAAACCCAAGACAAGAGGCATCATTGTATGGGGGTTGTTGTCGCCGCGCTGGCTAGTCTTCCTCTTTCCTGCTAGCGCTGAAGGACGGTCGACCTCTGAAGTGGAGCTCAGAAAAGGAGGAAAAAAGGTTGTCCCTTTTCAGGTAGATGCAGCCGCCAAGCCAAGCCCCGGAACAGACCCAACCAGTTGGAAGCGCGTCACTGCCTCCACGCTAACCAACACAACTTGTTTTTTCCTTCTCCGCTGCTCCTCCTGCTACTGTTCGTCGCTTAAGCTCCTCCAGAAGACAGAGGCTGAGTTTGTAAAGGGCTTGGTTTACATGTAGTCTGACCCCCCTCCTCCCTTCTCCCCCCACAGGTGTAATTTTCAGCTCACAGCCAATCTCCTTAGCCTCTGGCGCTTACAGGTGTGTCCCTCACGCCGCCCTCATCCAATCGTAGCTGGGCCGAAACCTCCCCCCACCCGGGCCTGCTCACCTCCACCCGCCCATCAGCCCCCAGGTACCTTGTTGTGTGTTTTTTATGATGTCAGCTCCAGCTTCTGTGGGAACAACGTCCTCTGTTCCTATTATAATGCACACAACAGCAGGGCCACCATCATCTGCAACCACTGTACACACCCTTCTTGTCCAGGCTGACCTCCCAAAACTCAAAAGGCCACATAATAGTTCAAAAACATTTCATATGGTATAACTTTTATGACCTGTGTAAACCTTAGCCTACTTCTCAACTGCAAACGTCCGCCATAACTTGAAATACCTGCCCTTTGCTCCTTGTCTGCTTTGTCTCTAAAAGTCTATGCCCACCTTCTGCAGTCCTAAATGAGAAGCACAAGTTATTACTATAGCTTATCTACATGTGAAAAGATAAAGTAGGATTAAAAAGAAATAACCCAGCTTAGACATTGAAAGGTGTCCAATGTGTTGGGCTTGTGAAAGTACCTTTTAAAAAATAACAGATTCATTTTAAATGTCCATCTTGTTTAGTAAATTTCACATTCTAAATTTCTTGGCAAACCTTTCAGAGGGTCTGTAGATTGTGTTCATGGGACTCAGCTTCCTGTTATATTACTTTTCACTATTCAAAACATGTAATATTTAGTTTTAAATAGTTAATTGCTATGACCATGGTCCTCATTTTTATGGATAAGTAAGAATTATAATTTTCTAAAGATTATAAAATATACTCAAAACCCTTAGGTTTTAGGGAAAAATCAAATACAATTATTACAAAATACAAATCTCAAAAGAAGTGTTAGTAGTAATTATGACTGTCCTAAACCACGTAGTCATAAGATGAATAAAAGCTATTTTAATATATTACATGTAGTCGCTACATACATGCACTATACATTCTGTTTTATAAACAAAATTACTAGAGTGACAAAACTTTTTCTCACTTGAATCATATTTTGAAGCAGTAATACTTGGGTACAGATTAGATGTGATTTCTCCACCTCTGGGTTGAAGAATGAGCAGGCAGAGTGGCAGGCAGGTTGACAGGTGAACAAAGCTGCTAAGAGTCAGCAGAGCCCGCAGCGGTTTCAGTGTGTAGGCTGTTGGGTGGGGGCACTGGGACGGCCCTCAGGCACAGACCCTAATCCTGAGTCTGGTGTTGGGGCTGCAGAATCTCTCGCTCTCCAGGTGTAATTGTCCAGATTAGACTCTCCACAATGAGCACAAAGCCAGAGCCAGATCCTGTTTCAGGAGGGGCGTGGCACAGGGCAAACTCAGCCACACCGCTAAGATGGAGCAAGCCATTGTTGGACCTCTCAGGCTCCAAGAGGCCTTATGTAAAAAAACTAAAATCTATATTAGTTATCTTTTTTGTTGGTTATCTTTATTATTGAAATACTTTTCTTACATTCTGAGGTTGTTTGTAGCAAGTCATTTTTGTCAAGTCTGAACTTAAAATCACTTGCATACTGCCCAGGAGAACAGTGATCAATTTGATCGCAATGTGATTACATTTTATAAATTGCACAGGCCTAACTCAAACAATGCCTTTTTTCTCAAAGAATTATGAGAGCTTGACTTGATAAAGAAACAACCTGAAACAGTACCTGAAAACACTTGATTTGATTATCTTCATACGATTATCTACATATATAGAAAGGGAGCTAACGCACTGATGAACAACATAATTTTCTTTGAAAGCCTTATAGGTGACCTATACAGTGTTTTGTCATCCACCATTAGGTTGGTCAGATTCTTCAAAGAGGTCAGTTAGTAAATGACTCTCAAAGCTTTGCTTGTTTGGGCCTTTCATTTGCATCCCAAATGAGTTTGAGAGAATGAGGAGCTCAGGCCTGACCTGAACTTATTTGGCTACTGATGCCTATCTGGGCAGCCGGTCACGCAAGGCAGATGGAAGAACATTCATCAGCAGAGCACATGATGCTAGCTGAGACCACAGCTCAGACAACTCAGGGTTGAGCAGTGGCTGAGCTAGTCCCACACTGTATGCCTTTTTAAAGCAGCCATGATGCATAAATTCTAAACAAATAAACAGTCAGGTGTAAGGGGTCATTCATAACCCAGATATAAGCCATATAGCATGAAACGTGATGTCATGATATGTAATATTAAAAGTCTTAATAATATTGTAGTACTTCTGTTTTGTTGCAGCAGCTTGTTAAAACAGCACAGAAAGCTGCATAGATAGACCAGGGTCCTTTACTTTGCTTCACAGCAACAAACATGACAAAAATAATTTAACACTTTGTTAATCTCAATCCTGTGGAATTTGAGTTTTTCACATCACTGAGCATTTATGAAAGACAAAGTAACATTACCACAATACCATTAGCCTTCCTATAATATTTCAATTGATAATGCAACAAGAGGTTTAGAGAGCTATCCTGCTATTAGGATATCATTCCAGCGACACATAATGTACACTAAAGCACTACAGTATGCAACTGGAGCACACACAATGTTTACATGCCTTATGGATATTGTGTTTGGCTTTATGAATAATAACAACATCCCGAATTGTGAATTCTTCCCCTTGCAATGTCCAGTACTATTCTAGCTTCTTCATTTTTAACAGCCAGCAATGTCCAAACTTGAAGCTGATAATAACCAGTTACTGACGAAAATTTATTTTAACAAAGGGACATGATCTAGTTTATATGAAGGGACCTAATTTGGCCTACTTGGTAAATGCAACTTTTATGAACTTTTAGCCATGTTACAATGTTTGTTTGTTTTTTATCATTAGTTATTATATATATTAGAGTTATATTCACATATGTTTGAGTAATCCTGTACTGTCCTGCATCTGGGGCTTGAGTACTCAGAAAATGTTCGTACCCTATATACCCACTTACGTCCTTATACTAACTTGCATTTATTTGAGACATTTGGACTACTAGTCATACATGTATGGTTCAAAAATGTTGTAGCAAATTTTCAACACTAAAAACATGACAATGTACTGCTTGCTATGGTGAAATGTCACAATGAAGAGTATATTATTTGTGCATTTTTAGCAAGAAGTCATTGGTCCTACTTCTAATGACTAAGTTGTTTTAGATCAGTTTTGCAGTTTACAAAGGACAGAATGTAAAATAATCAACTATATGTTATTATTTATGAATAGTTACTAGAAAAAATGTTTTGATCATAGCAGTACCATTTAATGTATAGCTGCTAATGTGAGATATGGCCATATGTGTTTATGTGGAGTGTTGTTTTATCCACCTACCCTTCTGCTCCATTGGCTCTGGATAATTACAGACATTTACATTGTCTTTGAGGAAATTGGTGGACTTAGCCCAGGTGTAATGATAAAGGCCCCTCATTACACGTATCAGCACTCAACCACTGATTTCTACTGTCTCGCACCTATGAGCCCCTCTGCTCCACTGGGACAGAACACATCACTCCCACTAAAACAGGCCAGTGAGATATGCATCACTTTAGATTAGGGCTAGGTCATATCACTGGTGATATAATGTAATAATATAATGTAATATACTATATGGGGATGATAATTGTCCATGTTCTGCAGACAGGTTAATTGCTGCTGCTAAAGCCTGGAGAAACACATTGACTATAGACGCTCGGCAAAGGCTAATGAACACTGATAAAAGATTGACGTGAGATGTGGAAATAGAACTTATAGCTATAACTTAAATAGCCTGAAACAAGTATTGAAATAGTATAGAATAGGACTGCAAGATTGATCGCAATCAAATCAAAATCGCAATACCATCATTTCGTCAATTTCTTACTCTGCATAAACACTGTGAACCCATGTAGTCCATGTTCTGAAATCTCATTCTTGTACTAGTTTGTCAGTTCATATTTCAGTCTTTTTGTCAAATGTTCCTCTAGTATAAACAATATAAATATTATAAAAGCCCCCATTAAACAGCTGTAGATATATGATCAATTATATCGTCATCGCAAATGTTTTCTTTTATATCGTGATAAAAAATTTGAGGCCCTGTCCTACTTCAGATATAATGTTTCATCCAATGATGTATGTTGTAATGTACGAATACACGTCCAGCTCAGTGTGCATATTAGCTGAGCAATAAACTATTCATCAGGCAAATAACTACCTTAGTTAGCCATTTATTTATTTTTTATTTTTGTACTCTCAACATTAGAGTTGGCATATTCTGGACAGTGGTCAACAGAAGCTAGGAAAATTAACATTTTAAAGTTTTTGTAATTACACAAAAAAAAGTCAGACTGCGAGAAGAAGGGTGCCATTAGAGATATCCAACCAATTCAATTCAATTTTATTTTACACACTATTAATCATTATATTATAGACTTTTAATCATTGTCAATTAAAACAAAAAAAAAACCCTATAATTTCCTCTTTCATCCAAAGTCTGACCTTTGGACTGTACAGTGAATTCAACTTTATCTATGGAAAGCAGCAATGACCAAAATTTAGTTTTTAAAGAGAGATTAAGATTATGTTGGGCTTCACAAGGTTTTTGGTAGGACTTTAAGATTAGTCACTATCAAATCACAATTTGATTGCTTTCTTTTTTTTTTTTTTTTTTTTTTGCAACATAATTTGCAATGCAAATAACCTCTGTAGTCTGTAATGTTATTTTGTTTTTTTGTTTTTAATCTTCTCTATTATGGGCCACAGTAGTTGTAGTCTTCTTCTATTACATCATAAATCCAAATCTAATTGCAACTGTCAGAAAAAAAAATACTATTAGGTTTTTGTTTTGTCTTTTAAATCTGGTCGCTTAAGTCTCATGTTGGATTCTGTTTCTCAAACCATGAAAGTCTTGGTTTAAACCTTTAAATTTTCTGTCTAGTCTTCTTTTCTCTCTGACCGGAAGAGTATGATATAGACAACTAGCTTCTACCTTGCATATTGGAAACATGGTACGGCATTGCTGACATCATATTTAGGATATTTCCACAGAATGTGAATAGAATATTGGATGTAAATTTGTGTTATTCTCAGTCTTTCAACAGACCACTGGATGAAACAAACTGTGCACAGGTGTCACTGCAGCATAGGTGCAGCCCTGCTCTGACTTGCCACTGCCACCAGTAGCAAGTAATTGGCCCCAGAGGACTTGGGATGGGAGACATGGTAGGGCCCACATCTCCTGTGGCTTGTTTCTATAGAGAAACTGCGTGAGCCACGCCAATTATACTGCATCTTATTCCACAACACACCTGTTTGGTACCACTGCTCAATGCTCTGTGATCAGCCAGGATAACAAGAGAGTAACACAGAAATGTTTATAACATCATTTTGTTTAGTTATCAAATGAAGAAAAACTGCTCACAATAGATGCTTTGAAAAGTGAAGATGTGCAACAGACTACAGTTGATCACATTTACACTTACTATTAAAACCAGGTGCTTACTAAAAACTTGGTGCATACACAATGTAAACAACTACTGGTAGCTTCCTCCTGGTTTTAAAACTGCTCTCAATTAAAATAGTTCAATTCAAAAAATGTTATGCAACAGCCAGGTATACCTTCGTCTAGGGCTAATAATAAAAATCTAATCGTGATCTTACCCCTTCTACTGGTTAGTCTCTGTAAGGCGCTGAGTGAGTGTCAGTTGCATTTAACCAATCACAGTGAAGTCTGAATATTCAGAAGAAGCAGATGACTTTATTTACCTCTTAAAGACATTATTAAATACATGTTCATGAACTGTGATCAAAGTGGAAACCTGACCTGGCGCCTAGAAAATTATGATATCAATTTTTTGCCGTATTGCTCAACCCTACCTTCATGTAGTCTCAAGATGTATGTGATGCACATCAGCACTGCAGATTGACATTCTGATCAATCAGAATATAGACTCATGTTCTAAACCATGTTATTTGTTTTATCTAAACTGCTGATATAGTGATTAAATGTAATGCACAAAAGTGGACTTGACACTAGATCTTTCTCCAGAAATGACAAGGACAAAGAAACAGAAAACAGACTAAAATCAAGTGAATGAGCTGTGAATGACATCCTGATGGTGGAGCACAGAGAGGGCAGAGGCACAACTCTCAGGTCTGACTGTGAGAGCTAAGGGGACACACCTGCAACTGCAGCTCACGTTTCACTCATTCACTGCCTGACGCCGCAGTTTGTTTAGGAAACCAGTGTAAATGCAGACCTCCAAGTCCTCTCATTGTAGCGCAGTGGTAAAGAGGCGTGCCTGCCTCTCAGCCAAAACTGGCTTTGTGAGCTTTAAATGTTCAGTTGAAGCCATTATGAAGCTCCATGGCACACAGCATCTCCAAACACACCTGTCTATGGGTGCTTGTGTCATTAGCTGCTTGTTGTTTCATGTGTTTGCTAAAGCATAAGCAGAACATTAAATTACAATGAGCCCCAGTCCAGTCCACGAACAAAATCATATTGTTCACATCCTTCTTTTGAACCAAAATTGGGAGTGGCAGTAAAGCGGAAATAAAGAGCTTCAGAGGAAATGTTTTTACTGCTGTTCAAACAGAAGAAGCATACAGTGGACTCTGATTAGCTCAAACAGCACCTGTACCTTAATACAATTAACATGACACTGATGAACAGGTGCCTTATTGTACCTTTTTCCTCAAATGCATTTATTTGCCTCAAAGCAATGTGGGTACTTTGTTTATGTCACATTAACTATGTAGAAGTGTCTGGCAAAACATCAGCTGTCCAACCGAAAAAGAGAAATATGGTTTCCATCATGTCAGTGGACTGGCCTCCCTCAGTGCCAGTATATGATCAAAGTAAGAGCAGATTTACCTAAAAAATAATGGTATGTCACAATGCAAACTTTCTCACCCACAGAGCACTTCATGCAGGCCAGGGCAACAGCAGGTCCCTCTAATGATGCAACTTGTGTTTGTGATGAGGAGGGGCCTTAGGGACCAGGTTCAGGTGAACACAGCCTGTGGAGGCCCCTGGGTCCAGTTACCAAAGACACAAGATCAACCTCCTCCACAGTCACACCTGCTGCTAACTCACCCAAAAACACCATCTCTACACAGATGCCCCAAGAATACAGCTCTATGTCATTTAAGTAAATCACAAATTAACTTGCAGGAATAAATCACTGAATTCATTATATGTCCTAAATCCTGATTAAAAAAGCAATCATGCAATCATACAACATAACCACTAAATAGTTTGAGATTTGAAATAGTGGTAGTTGTTCTTTGTGTTTCTGACAGGTTCAGATTGGAAATGGATGAAATGGAAATGTTCTACCACAACTGGGCTATCAAGGCACTTTTCAACAGGTAAGCCCTTCAGTCATTTATACACCACTGTATACAAACCATGGAGACAAGGCCTATGGGAGAAGGACACAAAGGACATACACACAGGTGGGAAATCAAATCAAAATCTCTCTACAAACATGACAAGCTTTAGTCTGTTCAAAAGGATTTATTGTTCCACATTCACAGAATTACATGGTCATAGAGAGTTTGTCTCCCTTCACCTGTAAATCCTTGTATGATTCTGCAATTATTACTTAAGATTTACTGCTCAGAAATGTGTACCGCTTTTGTTCTGGCAAATTACAAATCGTACATCTGAGTAGAGCACGGGAGAAACTATCAAACCACAGCCTCATGATTAATGTAGTTGCTAGACCATGAAGGCTAAGGGCTAAGCAGCACTAATTCACTGGACACATCCTCGTAAGTGGAAGTGCGGTCTGTGAGTGGGCTATGTGAACCTGCTGTTATCACTGCAGATAACACTAATAACTTCTGTTTCTATTTGACAGTTTAGAGAACTGGTCTCCAGCTTTTTATGAATCAACTGGAAATCTAGCGTCTGTAGGCCACGGCATGTATATTTCATACCAATATTGTCTACCAAGCAATACAGACAGCCATAGTATGACAAGTAGAAGTAAAGTAGAAAGTACAGTAAATTCTTATAAAAGATTTCAAATTTTAAAGAATATAACACACATGTTTGAATATTAATTAAAACATCATTATGAAATGCAAAATCTACCATAATATAAGTACATGGTTGCTAGCATTAGCGGATGTATTTAAATCACATCAGAAGGCCAACAGATTCACAAGGCTATTTTTAGCAAAACACAACAATACAGCAAGTAACTTCACTTCATTCTCATGTCTAGTTTTACTGCTCACTACTATGTCAAATGCTGTTTTGGCTGTGCACTTTTACAACTGTACTGTATCCTGCCATAAGGTGCTGTTGAAACAGCACACGACCTCCAGAACTGTGAAATAATTCTGAGGCAATTTGGAATCTTAATCTGAAACAGAAATGCCTCATGGCACTAAAATTAAACTATACAACTTTTATGTTCAATCTTGTTATTAATTGTTTTACTTGCTTAATTTTCAGATTACAAAAAGCCAAATAACAAAGTAATAACTGAAGAGTTGAGCCTCATATTGGGTAAATGATCAGCAGATTTGATTCTTTAATATGAATGAGCTCAAGTGAATAGGGATCAAAGTCCAGAGGCCCAGACATTCGCTTTGGTGGACAGTGCCGCAGAGCTACACATTAACACACACACACACCAGCTTTACAATCCTTGCTAACAGCCCTTCTGAATGTAGGAGCTGCTCTGTCAACACTGCAATCTCCTGATACTGGTTGAGTTCAGCTTACCATTAAAACCAATCAGAGAGAAGGAACCCAGAGAGAGGACAGCCACTAGAGGTTTGAGACTCAACTGTAAACACACCGGAAGAACACACATTTTGTATGGTAAAAAAGAAAAATGAGGATAGAGAGTTTTTCAGGATTTTATTCCAAGCCAAAATTCCCTGTATAATTATAAATGGCCTTGTACATTGTGTACTACCCTACACATTCAGACATTTGTCATATTGCAAACAACTAAATAATTGCTTAAATCAAACTAAAATACTATTAGTACATTAGTCACACATGTTTGAGCAACCCTGCATTATTAGTTTGTCTACAGCTACCTTTTAACTTTTGTTTAGTAGAGATTGGCAATTCCAGGGCTGAAAATATCCAAATGATTCAAGTGAAGGTGTATGGAGTTTAAAAACACAGTGGAGCACTTCCTGTATTATCACATGACATCACAAGGCGGAACAGACTGTTTTCCATTTGAGGGAAGAACTCAGAGTAAATATGCAGGGTTTGTGCGTTAAACATGTGTGAATGAAACAAAACACAACTCCGAGTATGTTTTTAATGAGGTAACTACATTATAACATAGATCAGAAAATAGCATAATATGGGCCCTTTAAATAATCATTTCTAATGGATTTTGTTTTCAAATTATACTTATTTAAGATGGTGCTTACAAGTTTACAATGCCACATAAGCTCTCTTGTGTGAACGTGAGCATTACATTGTATATTGTATGTTACTTGTCACTAACCACCATTACAAACTTCCTTGTTAACTGGTTCATCATTTCACAAACATTCTACTTTTCCTTTACCTCACAGCAATAGACACTATAGATATGGGAACATCTCCGATTCTAACCCAGTCTGACCTACCTCTTGATGAACATGACCTTTGACCCTGCAGATCATCTGGGCTGTTCATTTCCTTGGGACGATTAGACAGGTAAGTCGTACTCCTGTGTAGTCTCTCCGCTCTGTGTAACATATCCTTCGCTCATATGGTCTGTGCAAACGTGAGCCGCCAGAGAAGATGCTGCAGTGTGTGATGTGTGTTGAGAGGAATGCGCCAGTGTTATCATTCACTCAGTTATGCAAGAACGATTTGGTGGAAACCTTTGCCTGGTACAGTGTAGGCCCCAGCCTCCTCATGCGTATAGTGGGAGAGGCAGGCAGATCCGGGCCAGGAGATTTTCTAATTACCCAGAGTGAATGGGAGGCGTCTGGACCCACAGCAGGTTATCACACACTTTTGCTCGTCCTCCTTTTTTAAAAACTATTTTTAGTGTTAGTGCATCATTCTTCAACAAAAGTCGTAAGGTGCGTGAGAGGTTACTCTTTTTAAGTGTAGGAGCACAAAAATAAGGGCTCCACATGCAGTTGCCTCTTGGTTAGGTCAACAGGGTCAGTGATAAAGTGGTTAGGGCTCCTGCCTCACAGTGAGAAGGCCCTGGGTTGGATTCCCAAACCAAACATGGCCTACTGTGTGGAGTTTGCATGTTCAACCCATGTCTGCAATCTTAAAAATGCTATGCAGGTTAGATTGGCCCTTCATCTGATTTGCCGTTTCATTGTGCAACTTGTAGGCTTATGCATAATGACAAACAAAAGAACATTACATTTACCTGTGAGCTAAGACTGAACAATTTTGGGGGAAAAAAATTCAATTTTGATTTTGTTGAAGTATTGCCTTTGTGTTTTATGTTTTGAAATCAAGATTCCATTAATTTTAAATAAACATTTTAAATAAATCAGTCGATGAAAATCTGAAACCAAGTACTCTCTGGTAAGTTCCAGTGTATCCCTGTACCCCTGGCTGGGAACCACTGGTCTAAACTACAGAGTGAGAAGATTGTACACCTCATATACTAAATGTATATATAAATATCTCTGCTAAGTGTGAATTCAGATTGTCATTTCCATTCAATTTGATTTCTAATATTGTTAATCTTGCAGCCCTGCAAGCCCTGAACCAGTGCTGAATCCTGGGGCCCGGGGCCAGAGGAGCCCTGGGGTAGGGAGCCTCCACAGAATGGCCTGTGTTGAGGAGGAAGAGCTGGATCAGGTGAACACATGAAAGAGGGCGCAGGCGGGATTTAGAGCCTTTGTCTTTGTACTTTCAAAGGAGACAGCTGCCGACTGCATGCAGCATTTATGTGGGGATGGCAGACAGGGGCCCGCCAGCAGCACACTCACACTTTGAAGTGACTGTGTCAGTGTTCTGGGGAAATCATAATTATTACATCCATATATCTGTAGCTTGGGATAGTCATTGGGGGAAAGCTGGTTCTGTGACAGTAACAGCTTTTCAAGGTTTCAGGAGAAGGCCGAGTGTCTTTGAGGATGTTATTGCTACGCTTGGACACTGATAAACAAGTTCCACTTATTGCTATTACGTTTAACTGTGTTCCAAATTATTATGCAAATGATATTTTTCTCTGATTTTGCCAAATTGTCCATATAAATGACAGTCATCATAATTTTCAAGTCATCAACATTTAGAGTACAATTCGAATGTTATTCAAACCTCCTAGTGATAACCGTATTTTTTCAAAAATAAAAATTTAAAATGCACTGTTCCAAATTATTATGCACAACAGAGTTTCAAGCCATGTTATTGTTGTAAAGAATTGAAAATGGTAATTTGTTTATTTTTCAATTACAAACATTAGCATATTACTGAATCAAAAGCTATTTCAATCAAAACATCTTAACAAGTCAAGTTACATTTTAACATAGAACCCCTCATTTGATAGGAGTTTCACAATTCTTGCATGCATTGAACTTGACAGTTTGTGGAGAGTTTCTGCTTGACTTTCTTTACATGATGTCAGAATAGTCTCCCAGAGCTGATGTTTGGATGTGAACTGCCTTCTGCCCTCATAGAGCTTTCGCTTGAGGATGCTCCACAGGTTCTCAAGGGAGGATGGGGGCCATACCATGAGTTTCTCTTCTTTTGTGCCTATAGCAGCCAGTGATGCAGAGGTATTTCTTGCAGCATGAGATGGTACATTGTAATGCATGAAGATGTTTTTGCCACGGAAAGCACAGTTCTTCTTTATGTACCATGGAAGAACACACAGAGCACACACTAATCTGTACAAATTTGTGTGTGCTCTGAATCAGCTACAAATCTCTTAATAGTACGATGATCACACTTAAGTTCTCGTGAAATATCTAAGGTTTTCATGCCTTGCCCAAGGTATTCATCTATTTCACACTTTTTGGTACTAGAGAGATCCTTTTTCTTTCCCATATTCGTTGAAAATGGTCTGCTTACTAAAGTAGTTTTTCCTTTAATTGGACTTACCTGGCAAACTAATTGGCACAGGTGTCTGAGATTGATTTCACTGACCCAAAGAGGCCTGAGACAAAATACCATCCGTGAGTTTCACTGGAAAACAAAAGATTTTACCTTTATGACACTTAAACACAATTTGCATAATAATTTGGAATGCGGTGTATATTGAACATAAATCCACGATGGATTGTGACCAATAACAGGAGTAAAGTCAGCAAGTGATGGAAAAAAGTGTTAGGACTGGACAAAAGCCACATTGTGGCACTATATAGCTCAAAGGGTAGGCTCTGTAAGTCTACCTCTAGTTTATTTATTATTTGTACAATAATTTTGAATCCTGACTCAGTAACTTTTGAGTTAATGTAATAACATTACTGCAGAAACACAATGAGTATTTGTGTTCAAAATAGTCATGTATTAATGATTATTTTAGAATATTGAAGGTCGTCACTCATAGTACGACAGGTGCCCTGACAGGTGCCCTTGCTCCGTCTGGTCTGAGAGTTCAGTTGGGATTTGCATTGAAGGCAAATCAGTCTGCTCCAACAGCCAGTGGCTGCCACCATGGCCTCTGCTAATGCCACCTGTGTAAGACTGAAGCCTTCATCATTATCCTGTTTGTTGTGTAGTGAAGATTCTTTTTACAATAGAAATTGCATATGTTCTCCCAGCTCTGTCCCAAGAAACCCACTTTGCCAGTGGTTTATCAGACCATGAGAGTGTGTTTACCCATTTCTTATATCTAGAAGCATTGTTAGTATTACTAAAAAATAATCACAGCCATAAAAGATAATTTTATTTATTTTTCAAATAAACATAAAACACTAGAAGCTCATTATTTTCTCAAAAGCCTTGGGGTTTGTGGTCACAGTTGAAATATTGTCGAGAAGCAGCTGGTGACTTCATTTGTGTTTAAATAAACTAGTGCCAACTGAAATGTGCACCGGAGCTCACTGCACACGCCCACATTTACAATGCAAATAACTTTGCATTAGCAGAGCGGAAGTCTTCCTAGCTGCAGTGTCGCTCTGCAGAACACCTAGAGACCAAACTATCATTTCAGAGCTGTAGAATGGAAAAATTCTAGGGGCTTAGCACATTTACTACAGATTTGTCACAATCCTTTGGCACAGACTTTGTGCTTCTCTCAATGGGTGCTGTGCATGACCCAGCACACCCAGTTACACAATTGGCTGTTCAAAAACTGTTGGTTCTGATGATGATGATCATGTTTGGTCCCAGTTTGAATTGTACTCAAAACAAAGCACAGCAGTGAATCAGAGTGGCTCAGAGTTAGCAAATTTGGCAGTTTGATTCTAGCTATAGTCATTGCTTACATTTTTGTGTCCTTGGGCAAGGCTCTCCACTCAACTTACCTCCATTGTCTATGTACGCTAGAGCATGAATGGGCATGTTTATTGATTATATAAATTTAAATTTTTTATTTTATTTTGTATATATAGATATATATTTTATATATTATTATTATTATTATATTATTATCATATATTTTAAGACAGTAGTTAAACAGTTCACCCATCTTCTCACTCTCACAGATGCTCTAGTGGGCACCTAGGGTCCTCCAGGGTTCTAGTGGGCGTTAAAAAAACCCCTTAATGAACGCGTTTCCCATCTACTTAACCCATCTGCCTGCACATATGGACATGATTTTCCTATAGGACATCTAATAAGCACCTTCACTCCAATCCTCTGCTATAACAACCACACAGGCCTAGATGAGGGGGAGGGGCTCAGGTCGAGCAAAAGGAGCTATTCAGGTGTTAACCAAGCGAGCTAAAGGGAGTTCTGTCTATAGGGAGTTCACTAGACCACTCAATTATAGCCGGGAAAAGTGAAGGAGTGATGCTTTGTTATTAATAGAGGGAAAATATTTGTACAGTTTGTACATATACATTTGTGCTCCACCTTAATAAATGACAATATTAGATATATTTTTTGAGAATAAAGCAGCTTTTTTGTTGTTGTTTTTTTTTTCCGTCTAAATTATGGGCAAGACTTCTGCATTGTCATAAATATGCATATTCACTTCCAGGTTCAGTTCTAAGATAGATCCGTGTGTTGGCTGGTGCTGCATCAACGGGCCCCCTCTGGCAACTACACGATAGGTTAACTGTGAGGACAAATGAAGAAACAGGATCTAGATTCAAACCCCAGCATGCACTGTTTTTATGCATCCTTTATTCTGTAAAGTGAAGATACATCAACAGTTTACACTTTAAAGTACTTAAGTGTATTTGAGATATTTTAATATTTTAAGTAACAGTACACATTATTTTTGCTGGTGATATTTGTGTGTATGTGTTTTGTGGACTTTCCCAGTGCCTCTGTTGTGACGACATCTGCTATTTGTCAGGTGTGCGTAGAGTAAGATGAACCTTGAGGGAACACCGAGCTTTCACCAAACAATGGCAGAGCAGCACCTCCTCCACATACTAACTGTACATATCCCACAGTGCACCTCTGCCTGGGTCTTGGAGAACTTGAGTGCAACATTGGTGCCACTTGTTGATGGAACAACAGCTGTTAGGTGACAGTGTAAATACAGGCCAAACCCAGACTTACTGGTTTGCTCCAATTGATCAGAATGTGCTGGGATTAAACCCAAACTACTCTGCAAAACAGGGAGGGAAAAGAATACTATTAATTCCAACCCTTTGACCTATTATATATACACAGATCTTGGAACAATTCTAGATCACTATGTTTTTTTTTATATTTGCAACTCATTCAAACACGCAGCAAATGGTTTCCTGTAGCCCTAATGAAATGGCAAGTAGCTAAGTCTTAATAGATTAATTTTATGAAGAAATATATGGTTGCTGACCTGGTAACCAGACCCAGTCAGCAAGAAGCACTTGCTCATGGTTATGGTTAATGGAAGCTTGAGTTTTCATGCTCTGGACACAGCTCCAGTGACAGGGGTCTGCTGTGTAACTGACGTCACACAAACATAACAAATGTTTTCTTAATAAATAAAATCTAAATCGTACCTGAATAGAGAACCTTACAATTGTCAATGTAAACCAACTTTAAGCAGGGCCATGCTGTATTTAAGTTACATTCATAAATCTTCATAGTCTTTGTTACATAGTTTCATTGTCAATTTAAGTTAGTTTGACTAGCTAGACTTAGATCTTAAGGTTACTGGTATGCATGTAATTAACTGCATTTGAACAGAAATAACTTTACTGTGTTAGCATTCCCCATTGGCTTTCTCTTTTTGCTTCCTCTCTTGATAAAGGTGCTTTAGTTGACGAATTGAGGATGAGTTCATAATGGACACAGGGGCAAGGAATCATCCATTTTATGTTAATAGAGCTAGGCCTCCTCATTTATGTAAACAGTTATGTATATGTTACTCCAGTGGGTTACAGTATTAAATGTTATTTAACATTTTAGCCTGTTCTTCCAGGTCTCCTTTTGACCCTATCCTTGATATCCACTCCTCATTTGACTGGTGAAATACAACATATTACATAGTATGTGTGTTATGATGTTATTTGAAATGAATGGTTGGTGACCGCTTCTTGTGTCTAGACAGAAGGATTGCTCTTCTCTTTCCATCTTTGTTGGAGCTCGTATGAATATATTTGTGTGTGTTTACATACTTTGACGTCACTGTGTTTGAATGGACGTGTGGAGCAGCCCATGCTTTGAATAGTCTGAGCTAAAATGGTTATAGCTTAGCAGACTAAAGGAACATGAGCGAGTGACTTGTATTCAATGCATGGGGCTTCATGCACATGAGGATATAGTGCCACACCTTGCTTGTGTCTCAGAGGAGGCGAGATCACTAGGCTACAGGAGACAAGTTAACAACTGAAATAATACTGATACCGCCAAACAATATATACAATAAATGTTTTTCTTTTTGACTATACTTTAAAATATTAACAATAATCTACAGTCTCAGAATGTAATTTTGACTGTATATTGCTTGTATATATAGAAGATGATATTTTGTTCTTAATTAACGCAGCAACTGGTAGCAATATCTGGCACTGACATTGAGCCATCTAAAGGTGTGCATTAGAACTGCACCTGTAGACTGACATGTGGCAAGTAGTTGTAAAGGTGTAACTTTTCTGGTGGAGAGTGTGCCACCTCTTGTCTCCAAGAATTTATGTTTTTCAAAGTATAGATAGAGAAAAGCAGGTGCTGTACCCACCACCAGAAATGTTACACAGTGCATAAGTTATGTTTGGATGGACTTATTTCCAGATCTCCTGTAAAACCTATATGCTTGCACACTTCAACATCAACCAGGACTGGAGTCATAGGCTCTGTGAGGTAACAATTGTTCAGACGAGATTAGAGCACTCCCTACTGGAGGTGTCAAGCCTACAAGCCATATCACACGGCACATGTTGTAACTCTGGGTTATCTTTTTTATTTAATATGACATTTGCTGAGAAAAAAATCATCCAAGGTAGAACTTTAGCGCATTTATATAATACTGTGCTTGATTTTGTTTTCAGCATACAGTGTACACAGAACAGCTTAACTGTATTGTCTTTATAGCAATGCTTCTCAAGTTGTGGTATGTGTACCCCTGGTGAGGTTCTCTGCAGTTGTAGTGTTGACTTGATGTTAAGTTTATTTTATCCAAATGTTTGTCCTCCTTTCAGCAAATTCTTGGGGTGGCACAGTGTCGTTCTATTTTAGACCTAGTTTAGCCCCAAAATTAGACCTGGAATCCTCTTATATCTATGTAATTCCTCAGTCATCCAGGTCTGATCAATAGCAAAAAAAACCCCAAAACAAACTCTTGTTGGCAAACATTGTAGGAATGAAGTAATTTCGCTGCTCATCAAAGCCACTTCTTCAGTTCTGGTCAGATTGCTGGTGGACACTGCCTTATATCTATCTGAAGGGAGGAGCTAACTACACTGAAATTAAAAACACATATTGTTTACAGTTTCTGTTTGTAGGGTAGGTCAAATGTGCTACCCTAAGTGTTCACTGTGCCTGAGTCCTACTTCGCATAGTCATTCAAGCCCCTAATGAGTGATTTCACACCTATTAGCCTATAAATGGAGTTATAGAAAGGGGATAGATGATGTCTGAGGCCCCTATTCTATTCAAGGAAGGATCGTCTTTCCTAACAAAAATCACTTCTAAACTCTCCTCTCAAACCATTTTTTTTTTTTTTTTGCTAAGGTCTGTACCTCACTATCTTCAAAGGAGTGCTTAGTGGCTTTGAAATGGAGATGTACGGCAGACTGGGGTCCCAAGGAGCTTTCACACAGTGTTGATACATTCTCTCATGGAGACCACATTGCTTTCTGGCTCAGGGTTTTGTCCTTTGGGTGAACCAGTTTCTGTCTTAAAGTTTGAAATAGACTGTAAATTCATACTGTCTGAAAATTCTCTGAAGCTTTTGTGACACACCAGCTGTGTAAAGAATGGTTACACCTTTCTTTCTTTAGGTTCACTTTCCCTGCAGTAAAGGGTTCAGATCTTGAATTTAGATTTTGGTCCAGATGTCATCCACATCGCTCGGAGTAGAACCGCTGCTCCTTCACATCAACAGGTGCCAGCTGAGGTGGCTCGGGCATCTATTCCGGATGCCTCCTGGACGCCCCCCTAGGGAGGTGTTCTGGGCATGTCCCACCAGGAGGAGGCCCTAGGGAAGACCCAGGACACGCTGGAGGGACTATGTCTCTCGGCTGGTCTGGGAACGCCTTGGGATCCTCCTGGAAGAAGTGTGTGTGGTGAGGGAAGTCTGGGCCTCCCTGCTGAAACTGCTGCCTCCTTGACCCGGCCCCGGATAAAGCGGAAGAAAATGGATAGATGGATGTCATCCACATATCGATACCAGTGCATTCTGTTCAAATTGTATCTAAGTTAGCCATAATAGGAAAGACCGGTGACCGGTGGCACAGCCGTGGATTTGCCTGTAGAAGTTTCCTCTGAACTAGAAATATGTTTTTAAACAAATTTCCAGCAGTTGGCAAATTTATTCAGGTGACAGTTCGCTTAGTATCCTGCAGTAGTCTCCTCTTTGCTGCCACCGCTGCTGATAAAGGGATACAAGTGGAAAGAGAGGTCACATCAAATTACATCACTGTTGTTCAAATCGAATTGGAAATGCTTGACTTTGCTCACACATTCTGCTGTGTTCTCAATATGGTGCTCCGTGTTGCCAACCAGAGGAACCCAATCTGGTGGTATTCAGAAAGCCTGATCTTTTCCTAGGTGCATTGGTTGTAGTTGGTGTGAAAAGTTGAGAGCCACTTCTCTATAGTACACAGTGGGCTTCTGTCTGCTGCTGTAATCTCTTTCGTGTCGGCAGCAGCAGCTCAGGTGTCAGTGAGCGGCTGACACCTGTCCTCATGAAAACCCATTTATTATTTATATTATACATCAACTAAACACGGTCAGATTTATTTTGTACACAACTAACATATACCTCCGTGTCATATTATAAGGCAGAACTTAATAATAATCAAGTGCTAAACCATTATGTTCAAATCCTGGCATGGCATCCCCACCAGACCAAGTCCAAAAGATTGACACTGGCTACAGAAAATAGTTAGTTTATTACAGTTTTTTTGTGTTGGCTCCTCTTTTGCTGCCTGAACTGTGTTGATTGTACTATCTGGAATAAAACCTTAATGTTGGGAGAGCTGAGCTCCTAACACACTGCAGTGCTTCTTTTACTGTAGTAAAGAGGCTTGTCAGTCAATACCGTTTTGTTTGTGATGCTTACAGTTTCTTGCTTAACTAGACCCTTCCTTTTCTATTCTATGGCACAGCTCTGATGGTGATGTGTGACCCAGGTGCTACTGATCTAACCGATCATAATCATCATATATTGAACAAGAGCTGGTTGGTTTGGTAGTTCATGATCAACAGTGGGGGAAGGAACCTGTACCTTTCTACTTTTGTCACATTTCAGCTAAAGCAATGGAATTTAAAAAAGAAAAATGAGAAATCTTCAAGGCATGTATTTATAAAACAGGTTCATATTTATTGCAAAATATTTTTGTACAGATTAGAACTGAAAAACCATGAAACGAAGAGGAATGGACAGTAAGGCCAACATCAGAACTGTACAAACACAGAGTAACATTTTATACAGA
This sequence comes from Periophthalmus magnuspinnatus, assembly GCF_009829125.3. Lineage (NCBI taxonomy): Eukaryota > Metazoa > Chordata > Actinopteri > Gobiiformes > Gobiidae > Periophthalmus > Periophthalmus magnuspinnatus. The sequence continues at coordinate 18,792,627 of NC_047132.1, forward strand.
ACAGTTCTCTGTCCAACTGTGACCTCTACAGGTGGAGAAGACCTCAAACCTCTCCATTGATAAACATTATTGCCTTTGCGAGTAAACCCAGGGACTCACCCATCTGACTCTGAAATATATCCTAGATTATAAAACAAGAATACATCTCCTAACCAGGTAAGAATGGCTGGAATTAAGATTCTCATTATAGCTCCTAGTGCACAGGAGCAATGCTAACTGCATTAGCACACAGCGGGCAAAGTGTTGACTGCAGGGTCTACATTAGGACTAGATACTACTGGACAGGCCCTGGGTTCAGGATGAGCAGAGTGACTACATAGTTGAAGTTGGGGCGTGCATGCCCATGCACATCCTCATGCGTTTGGCACTGATGAAAGTACTTTCCTTTAGTAAACAAGTGTCCCCCTTTGTCTCGGTCAATGTCCAAAAGGCAGAGACAGGTGCAACCCGACATTCAAATGTACAGCTCCCAAACATGGGATCAAACAACAAAAATCTCCTGTCTTCAGAAGTTTATCTTATAAAATTAATTAAATAAGGATTCAAGATTGATTATTATATGCATAAGCCCTTTTAGAAAACTATACACTAAAACGGAAGATGAAGATGTACAATCCAGATATCCAGAGAGAAGGGTCACTCTGACATGAAACATTAGCAGAATGCCTTCTGGGAAATGTAGTCCTCTGCCAGTGCTCCTCTCACATGGTTCCACTGGCCCCTTCAGCTGTTCAGCTGTGTCAGAGCGAGGAGCTGGTATTTATAATAGTGGGAGGTCATTGACCTTTTATGGATATCACAAGTGCTTGGATGGATACCCTGAGAGTAGAGGACTTAGACTTGTTTTCAGTAGAAACGAGCAAACACCAACTAAAATTTTTCTAATTACCACCTTTCACACATAAATAAATATCTGTACGATTGGATACATTATAAGCACAAATGTAACCAGAGAAATAAACACGACACTGTCATTTCAGCTTAACAATATGCATCTGTCCATGCATACACCGTATATAAACTGCCCTTGCATTCAGGCCAGTGCTGACTATATAGAGAGCTGCAGCTATAGGACCCTCTGCAGAGACTAACACTGATTATTACTATGGGATACAAACAATTCACAAGACGGGCTGTGTAAACAGAGGCCACGCAGCCACAGAGGATCATGGGTAACAGAAAGAAAGCAGCAAAGATAGGACAGACAAGCGGCGGCGCTCGGGTGGGAGTCTGCATCCACTTTTACACAGAGGTTAAGACCTGGCACTTCTATTGCCAGAAAGTGAGGCTTGTATCAACTTTGCTCAAGAGGATGTTGTGGCAGAGGTAAGATGGTTTCCACCTGACTGCAGGTTGAAAAGCTAAATAGACATTGTATTTATTCATAGATACCATTTAGCCTCTGTATCACCTTTTGTGCTACGCTGACAATTCAGTTCATACCAAAATCTCTGTGTAAAAATGAATTAAAGAAATCTGCTTTTGGTTCTGGGCACTTTTTTCTGTATTTAAACCCATCAAAAATACAAAAAGGTAACATGTTCTCTTTTTGCTGTCTGCCACTCCTGTTTCAAATGTAACAGATTAGTTCTGCACTGATCAATTCATAGTCTCAGACAAAGAGTTGGATGCGCTCTCGGATGGTCTGTCGGCAGATGGGACAGGTCTTGAGTGCCGCGCTGCACTCTATGCAGGAGGCGTGTCCGCACTGGAACACCAGTTTGATGTGGTTGTCGATGCAGATGGGGCAGGTGATGCGCTCCTCCATCTGTCTGTAGCGGGACTGTAACTGCTCCAGAAGATTGTGCTGGTCCGAGTGCTCTGTCCCAGGACTGCAGTCCACCTCTGTTTGGTCTGGGACAGGAACAAGGGACAAACAGGTTACATCTGCCTTGTCTGAGGTGTTGAGGCACAAGTTAAGCATTGCCTTACCTTGTCTGATTTTCTTTGTGATTGTGACTTGACATTTGATGCACTTCTTCATTCTATGGGCGCACTCTATAAAGACATGCACAAAACAATTAAACATAAACTATAACTTTAGATTTGACTTTGTTTGACATTATAGCATGCAATTTTTACAACCACTGTCCAGAAAGTATCTCCCTTTATCACATAGATGTAATGACAATCCACTTCTTTCACCAGATTGGTGAGAGAAGTGTGTGTGCTGCCATCTGCTGGATAATACTTGGCAGTCGCAGTTACAAAGGCCAAAAAGGTTTGGACAATGGACAAATATATAAAGTATTTTTTGTAGTTTTGTGTTTATTATCTGTTTATAATTAAAGTAAAAAAAAAAAAATCAAACAGTTAACCATAGTGGCATTAAATCAATGTGAGAAAAAAAAAGTGATCTTATTCATAGTTCTGATACTATTATTAGATTTTTATTTATTTATTTTTTTTTTTTTTTGCACAGTGTATTAGTACCTTCACAGGCCACACTGTGCTGACAGGGGCAGAAGAGCACCAGCAGAGCCAGCTCAGAGCAGATGAGACACTCGCTGGGGCCAGGGGGCGTGGGCAGCACAAGGTTGGTCATGGTGTTTGGGGTGGTGTGCACTCTCCTCAGACTGGCACTGCTAAGGCCCTGGCCACATGTGAGGGCCGACAGACGCTGTAACCTATTGGGCAGTTTCATATTATGTTGTTATTACAGACTGATTATAAAGTGAAAAAACATGCAGTCTTATGTATTTTTAACATACCTGTGCTTCTCAGAGAAGCTCTTGATGAGTTGCAGCACAGTGCTGTCTGTCACCAGGTCCAAAGGGCTCTTGCCTTTGTGGTTGGCATAGCTGACGTCTGCTCCCTCCTGGGCCAGGTAACAGGCGATGGCTGCTCCTACACTCAGCTCAGTGTTCCCCAACAGCCCAGACGCACTCAGCTGTGGACAGCATAGAAGAACAGCACTCACAGATCTGTATGAATTCAAATAAAGCTACACAATTACCACTTTTAAAACGAATAGACCTATAAACTTTTGCTGTATACTCAGATATGAGGTACTGGCATTTGTGATTTGAATTTTCTTGTTCATTCTTTGTTTTGATCTCAAAGTTGACTGTAAACTTGCAAGATAATCCATTTGTGTTGCCGTGCTGGTCAAACAGAAATGATGAGCCTCCCTCAACAATGAACTGTGCATCCACCCAAATACAGGCTTTGTGTGTGTAAAAGAAAATAAACTGAGTGAAACACATGGACACACAGCTGAGCAGAAATATCAAGGCTGTAATATGAGGACTTCTGTAAAAAAAATATTACAAAACGCTTCTAAGAGGAACAAAAATCATCACCCTTGTTACCCTTCATGACACTCATACAGACTAACTCTACATTTACAGTTCACCTTGTTGTATCTCAGAAAAAAATTATAAACAACATGAAACGAGTAGAAATTTCCACTGGTTTAGCTCATAAATGAAAGCACATCCTCTCTGAAGCGTTCTGAACTAATGCAGAGGAAGACCTTGAACCTTTAAATGCAATACTCTTTTGTTTTAGGAGGTCATTTGGACACCTGAGTTACCTAGCCTTTGTACTCAGAAATTAAACCTAGACAAGGTTGCTCCTTCTCTTTAACCACACTGTAACAAAAGTGAACTTGCACACAATGCAATTTACTAGTGTTCCACTTCAATATTGTACAGCAGAAGCTGAACTGCTGAACTCTGTAAAATGTTTGTTGTTTACACTACTACTCTTAATCCAAGCCAGATTATTCAGAGGATCTGATTTTGGATTACACGCCATATGGATTTACTTCAATTCTAGTGCTGTGTGTTGTCACACAAGTTCTTACGTCACCTACAAACTAAGTTGTTCTTTAAAATAAGACACATTATCTATTTTTCCTGGTATTTAGTATTAATTTCTCACATGCACATATTGTTGTTTTAAATTTTGTTCATTTATCCAAAATGGCTTTATAATAGTATTGGTTCATTAAGTGAGAGATCCCACCTCTTCATAGTGTCTTATAGGGTGTTACCTTTACAAAGACCCCAAACTAGTGCAGTTACTACTGAGGATTCAATAGTGGTGATTATTTTAATTTGGAGAGGTCAGAACAAAGGCAATTTCACCAAAATGACCCGGAATGCTAAGGGGTTACAAATTAGCAAAATGAGTTTTTAAAAAAACCCCGGTCCACGGTAAAATTTTTAAGCGTCGGCCGGTCTGCGGTGATAAAAAGGTTGGGGACCACTGTTATAAACTACAAATTTTCATTTACTTAATATATAATGCATAAACATATAGTATCTTGACAAAGCACTATATGTGACATATTTCATATTAGCTGCAGTCACTAAACTATAAAACTGAAAGTACAATGCACCCTTTTACTTAAGATCAGCACATGTCTTTAAATTTCCAGTACGCCTCAGAGTAAGCTTCAACATAATCTGTCTCCTCACCTAACCCTGTCTGATCCCTGTGTGCTTACACCTCACTCTAAATTTACCTTACTATAAGTCCACATTTAGATCCTTCATCCATGTGTTTGTATCAGTCTCCCCTCCCCAACCTATTCCGGTCATTCAGTCTCACTCTTTCTCTGAATAAGATGACATAAGTCTCACATCACTGTAAGCTGCTTGTTTGTTTATCATCTCAGCTGAGTTTTCAGATGTATGCACTTAACACATAGATGAAACTTGTTTTAAATGCAATTTTTATTTATATTGTTAATGAAATAAAGTCAATTTTGTGAATGTTTAGTCTATTTTTTGGTAACATTTTATTATGTAAAATAAACCTCTAACCTTGTAGTTTAGACCTCAACAAACATGTTCTTAAATTCACAGGATTTTTTTTACTAGTACTACAGTTCATATTTGCCTTAAATGTTAACACAGGACAAGTTTGAAATGTGCACAGAATCCTGATTTCAAAACAAAACTGCAGACTTTTATGATCATTCTACTCGATTGGTCATAAAATCTACTGATATATTCTTCCAAAACTGTTCAGATCTATTATGGTTTAGAAAGAGTACTGGAGATGTAAAAGTCCATCTAATTTGCGTTGGTGTTGCCTCTTGCTTGTGTGACTGTCTAACCTTTGTGTAGAGTGAGTTAGGGTTAGGGTTACAGCTGTCTCCTCCCTCGGTGGGGTTGATGATGGTGGACCCGAGCTGTGGGCGCTGAAGGGCGGTGTGCATTGCCGTGTCCCCATCCTCGTCCTCCATGTTCACGTCTGCTCCCTCCGACACCAGCAGCTCCACTAGCTCCGTGTGGCCCTGCGTCACCGCCTGCTGCAGAGGCGTTTGGTTTCGGTTGTTCCGGATGTTCATGTCGCAGCGGCCCTGAACAGAAAAGGAAGAGTTTTCAAAATAAAGCAACTCTGTTTAATTTACTCAAGGTTTTGGCATAATTTTGTTGTACAACTATGTGAAGGAACAGTACACCTACAGCCCATTTTCTTTTGTGTACATGTAGTCCAAACCAAACTTTATAAAAATCTGCTATGGTATTTAATCAATACAGAAAACTGGCTGTCGTCCCCATCTGGTAATATGACATAATCACATTCTAAAATCTGAAAGCCACCCAATAAAAGTAACTTGATGTTCAAAAATATAAAACAGAAGCAACATTTTTAATAATTACATACAAAATATATAAAAGTAATACAAGATAAAATAATACAAAATTGGGCCACAATCAATATACAATATATATTTTCTATGTTGAGGTTGATGTAAACTGGGTTTGACTTCCTGACCTCCTTGATGAGAATCTCTGCGACCTCTCTGTGGTTGTTTAGAGCTGCCAGGTGGAGCGCTGAGAAGCCATCCTCCTTCTTCACATCCACCAGCTGCCTTGCCCGTGCCAGGATCTTCTCTGTGGCCCTGAAATACACATAGACTTTCAGTGACATGTCTCAGACTGAGTGAGTGACTGAGTGACCAATCGGATCTAAGCAGTGAGTGGACTGTGCTGTAGCTGTTTTGTGAGCTGTGAAATTAAAGCCAACAGTGAGGAAATGTGCTGCCACTGAGGCCAAGCACCTCTCTGTCTTCAGATTCATGTCCACACAGAGCTTTGAACCATTGATCTATTGAACCTCTGCATTAATTAAAGTGAGGTGGTTAATGCGAGGATAAAAGCGGAATTACTGCTGTTAATTTATATTTTTTGTTTTTAATTTTATATTTAGATTAATGATAACCAAAGCCACTGGCCAACTGTGGTGATTTCTAGGCTTCATAGTTTTAGGACTGTAACCTGTTAACATACAGCTATACAAATTATCTCATTCTTAACTGCCATAATTCTCATTTATGAGCTACTTTTGTTGAACTGGATGGTCTCCCAGAGCATAGTGTCAGCTTGCATATGTACCACAAACAAATCCTATTTGAATACATGTTTGAGTGCAGCTCATAAGGACTAATTGCATTATTTACTCATCAGAGAGACAGGGAGGCCTTTGATGAAGATAACTGCTTCATTAGGAGCCTTTAGTCTCATCAGACCCTTTCCTGACATACAAACTGCACTAGTGGCTCATGTACTGTGGAGGGGGGTGGGGATGAGGGGGCATTGGTGGAGGTCACTAGCGCTGCAGTGCACCACAGTGACCGTACAGTCTTTACAAGGATGTTGTCTGTGAACCAGCCAACACACTTGAGACTACAGCATGCTTCTTACGCCACAAATATAAACAGTGGGCATGGAACAAGATCCTGTACTGAAAATTGTTATTTATTTATATACCAATCTGCCGCAAATATAAGTTGTATAAAGAAATATTACACAGCCGATAATAATTAGCAGATTAAGGTTTAAAATAAATTAAACAATATTGAACAACGGGTGTGTTTATTTATGTGCTATGCTCTGGCTAACAGAACTAACAGCAGTGGTGTTTTTATTGGTGCAATGGAGATGAGATAGTGACCCCAGATGACTGCACTGTAAGTCAGTTAAAGATACTGCCCTTAAGTTAACTCCAAAACACCAAATTAATCTGCCTCTTTCAACCATCACAAAAGCACATAATCACATTCATTCATTACATCAATTACATTTCATTAATCCTAAGAATACAAAAACACCAAAATTCCAAAATATTATGATAATAAATTTGCAACCACTCTTATTGTTTACACTTTCTAAGGAGTTGTAATATGTGTTTTTACCACCAGATGTCCTCAAAATATCAAGCTATTTGTCTTGCAGTCAATTCCTGGAGTCCATCCTGGAATCTATTGGATTGAGGTGAGATACACCCCAGCAAATGGCCAGTGATACTCATTTAGCATACAAATTAACACTGGCAAGTGATTATTCACTTGGAGCAATTTGCAAATGTAGAATTTTAAAGGAGGATAAACAGATTAGATTTTCTCTCTCCAAAAGTCTAAATGTCACATTGCCTATTTGCTGGTGTTCAAATGCCAACACAGTTTTAGATGACATTCAGAGCCAGATGTGTAAATACCTTTCCAGCAGCTCTCATTACACTAACATTTTTACGAGTGTTTAAGGGAGACTGTGAATAAAGTGGCACATGCTAAAGGGAAAATAGGTTCAATGAAGCTGGTGTTTTTCATTCCTGGCACCTCTTTAAAACACACCACCTTCCATGACACACTACTCTCAGAAAATGGACTTAAGTTCACATAAGGTCACACTGTAGATCTGTAAATGGTTCGCAGATAAGTAAATATAGATGGAATGGAAGTAACAGATGGAAAACAATTGAAAAGAGACAGGTCAATCCGGACTGGCAGAGAGTAAATTTAGACTAAAGGAGGGAGGATGAGGGATGAGGAGGAAGAGAAAAGCAGGGAGTGGAGGGCTAGATAAACACACACATCAGAACAACAGGGGGACAGAGAGATCTGAGCAACATAGCTACATGTTTTTACTAAAAACATGTTTTTACTAAAAACAATGTAGTATAGTAAATTGCACATGTGTAATTCTCCATAAGAGAATTATTATAGCCAGCTTCTGTACTCATCACTGAGCTATTAAGGCCCTTGTAGTCCTCAAATATTAATTTAGAGTCATTAGCAACTTTTAAAAATGTCAGTTATGTAAGCAGAAGTAGTAATGTCATTTTGGGATTATAGCCCTTTTCAAGGCTTTTCACCACAAATTATTTAAGAGAGAAGAATTTGGGGACTTCAGTACTAAGACAATCCCAAATTATGGTTCAACAAGTGGGAGTAAAACAGAATGTTTGTGAATCAAGATACAACCATTCTACAGATCATTATGCTCTTTCATTTTCTAAATATGTATTGGGAATTGTATTTTTATACCACACTTTTTGCAGTAGATTACCTGGTCATTAGGTAAATAGAGGGTGTTGGACTCACAACTTGTTGCCCTTGAGCGCAGCGTGGTGCAGCAGATTGAAGCCTCGGTGGTTCTGCTGGGTGAAATCTATACTGGGTACCACCACCAGGACCTCGATGATGTTCCGGAAGTCTTTTGCAATGGCATCGTGGAGCGGCGTGTCTCCATATGAATCCTATAAAAACACACACAGATCTTATTGCCATAAAACCAAGGCACCCGAACTAGGCTTGCTGTAGCAGCAGAAAAAAGTGTTGTCATGGGGCTTTTCAGATATAAAGTTCATCAGCTGATTTAGGAAGCTATTCTCTGTAACTTCCTTAAATGAAATATATTTCAGCAGCAGACCACTGTTTTCATTTTTCAAACGAGTTCTCTGTTCAGTATCCAAGATCCCAAAGCAAAAAGGTTATTCTCTGTGATGTTAGGAGAACTTCTTAAAAAGAAAGAATTCAAACTAACTAATTATAATGAATAATTAAGATGAAATTATTATTTGAGATTATATGAATTCATATTATTATATTATTATAAACATGCATATATTATTTCATTACAGTATTTGATAATAATAACGATAATGATGATTTTAGTTGATAGTATTGAAAAAATAAGAGTATCTAAGTTATGTCTGACCTGCAGATTGACATCAGCTGAGTGCTCGGTCAGAACTCGCACCACGTCACTGAAGCCCTTGTTGACAGCGATGTGCAGAGCAGTGCACATGGAGTTATTTAGCATGTTGACATTGGCCCCTTTACTCAGGAGAACCCGTGCCACCTCTGCCTGGTTTCTACAAACAAGGCAAAACACAAAGAACTACTAAGTCTGTCATATGAGTGAGTCAAGTCTAAATTTAGCTCCTTATAGTTTACTATTAGTCTTATGAAATTTAGATTTTCTCACATGTACAGAAGCACAAAAGATCTGACCTTGCATAAACACATTTATTTTGGTGCATGCACTGCATATGTCAAGTTATTTAAAAGAGGCTTATAGAAAATTTTTGATCACATGAAGCTATGAGCCAAATAAGGAAGGAACTGACATGTCAATCGGACAAAAACAATTCAGCCTGAAATGGAAACTAAAAAGAATGCTACATTTAGTAATCTAATACACTCTTTGTGTCATCTAAGGTTATCCATTTCCTGGGAATACTGGTTAATTCAGATTGTTTGTTATTGCCCAATAGCTACTTAACTGTAAAAATAAATTCAATTGAATAATGTGAATAAAGGAAGACAAATTTTGAAGGTCTTATTTGGTTTATATCTTTCATCTAAGTCTGTCATTCCAATCCTATGCATGGAAGCATGTTGTTACCCAAAAGCCGTGTAGTGCAGAGCTGTGTCTCCGTCCTCATCCTTGATCTCAATGGAGCTGTTGGCCTGCAGCAGAGCCTTCACCACCTCCATGTGTCCCTGATGAGAGGCCACCTGGAGGGCTGTCTTCCCCTGGTTCTTTATGTCCACCTGGAAAAAGCACACACACAAAGGCATGGTTACTGTACCGATTACACTGTGAGCTGGGACAGATATGATAGAGATTATCCATAATCCAGACATGTCACATGGAGCAGACATCTTCAGGCAGAACCGACCCAGCTCAAGAGGTATTGGCTATTCATTGATTATTTCAACTGTAAAGCCCTCATAGCGTAAATATCTCTGACTATGACTCTTATTTTCCCTTTACTCTTCAGAAGGTTTCAGGTTTTGATAACATCTAAATATATTGTCTCTTCCACATCCAAGTCATCCAACTGCATTCTTAACTGATATTGCAGTGCAAAAAAATGTCAAGGTCACATACCAGACTACAAGAAAGGAGTGGAAATGATATGGCAGAGTGCATTCTAAGATAGAAACCCTAAGAAATTATTTAAAGGGGGCATAAGCAAAATAGACTCTTAAGAGATTATAATTATTAGTGGTTTTCAGATTCTATAGTTTGATTACGTCAAATAGGGGGCAAAAGCCACATTTTCCTATTGATTACATTGCACTTACCCTTGAAATATCCAAACGGTAAATTCACAAATGTTTACGCTCCTCATTTCTATTACTGAATAGATCCATAAATTTGCTGCATTACAACAAAAACCTGCATTTAACAATATACATTTTAGCCCGCCTCATCTGTATGAAATATTATTGGCTATGGAATACTGTCATCTAATCTGAAACCCAGGAATACAGAAGACAAAAGAATAAGGCCTTCTTTAAGTATAACAGCCAAGACCCTCCCTTATGTTCCCCCACCCCCAGGCCTGCGCTTCTGGACTGCAGCATAGAGGAGACTGCTGCACTCACCTTCTCAGGATACTTCTGCAATAGCTCGCGCACTTTGCTGGCACTGCCATGGGCCGCCTCGATCACCAGCCGGCTGGGGTTGTCCTGCTCTGTGGACTGGGCCAGCAGCTTCTCTAGCACTGAGATCACCGTACCTGGACACACAAAAAAGATAGCGGATTAATGACATTCAATCTACATCCAAGGTTATTATTATCTGCTGACAGCTGCTTTCAGAGAAGGAGGAGGACAAGACAAGCCAATGAACCAGAAGAGATGAGAAACAAAATACACCGAGATATTTATCAGACCAGATCAATGAGAAAAACATGCAAAATGATAACATGCACATATGAACAATACTGATGCAATTTGAAATGCATCAGTAAATGCATCAAAGCGTTCTGAATATTCCCCTGCAAGAAAAAATTGGTTAAGTACAGGACAGTTGCATGCAAGGCAAACAAGCAAGAATGAGACGGGGAAAAGATAGGATAAATGCAAGTTGCAGTTGGAGTGCTCTGGCAAAGCCCCGGGCCGATGTGAGGCCTTACTTCCAGATTCTGAGGGGTTCTCTGCGGTCATGAGGTTAGCGTCCACCTCCATAGGCTGCGCTGACAGACAGGCTGGGTTGAACGTCCACGTCTGACCCCCAAACGCCACCCGAAGGTCACCGTCTGCATACACTTTCAGCACCTTCCCCACCTGGCCCAGGACCTACAGAGCAGGAGACAGACAGGGTTTCAAACAACAGTTACTTAAAAATGTGCTGAATACATAAACATTCTAAGTTCAAAAAGATTAATAAAATAAACGAATTAGGTTCAAAAAGAAGGTCAGTGGATTGATTGACTGAGTGAAGTGTTAATAAATAATAGGCAGTTGAGTTCATTCCAAAGTTATTTTAGAATCAAAAACTAGGTTGCAAAATGTGCTTAGAAGATTGTGAAAAGTGGGCATGGGATATGGTGATTTTCCCAGATACCGGTATCAGTGGGGCATTGAAAATTAAGAGCATATTTGTCATAATTTTTTTTTTACATTTTCAGATTTATCTTTTTTACCAGAATGTCAACAGAAGAACAATTGTAGAAAATATGGCTGCATGTTTATATAATCAAGGGACACATTAATTTATATCCAGGGATAAAGAAAGTTATTATTTTTAAGTGAAAAGTGAAATTGTGAACTATAACTAAATACATTCCTTGGGCCTTGCTATGAATTTTAAATTATTAATGTGGGCAGATGGGTTATCAGTCACAGCAGCAAGACAAATATTGGATTACGGCTCAAAAATCCGTATCAGACCATTCCTATTGCAAAGGGCTAAACTGTGCAAATGCACAGCTACACAGCTTGACAGTGTTATGAGAGCTACTTTTTGACTAGCATGTACAATATATACACCTTGTTACCATCCATGCCAAAGCTTCTTAAATGTCAAAGCTACATGTTTAAACAAATCTTTAAATTTAGGAATAACATTATACTAGAACTATTGTTTTTTCCTTGATAAAACTTCTGAGGGTCTAACAGGAATGTGTTGTTATAAACAGTGTAAATGAGCATACAGGAGCCATGCTATCTGTCCACTCTCCATGTCCGGCCTGTAGTCGCTTCACACTGTCCATGTCCTCCAGCACTCGGACCAGCTCCCCCACTCCAAACGTGTTCACCTGGGCGAGAGGAAAACTGTTATTATTTATGTTGGAGTTGTGTTATCATGGAAATAACCTGGTAACCATGATACGTTGTAAATAGATGGAGGGGAATAGCCTACCTTGGTGAGCGCGCCCGGGTGGAAGGTCCAGCGGATGTTGTTGCTGTACTGCACTCGGACATCTCCTCGGTCAGTGATTCTGTGGACTGTCCCAATCCGACAGATGTACTGTGCATGCAGAGAGGACATATTGTGTAAGAAACCCCCCAGACGCCTCTAACCTCTAAGTGCTTCTGGCAGCTGGGATTCATGCCCTGTTCACTCCAATCCAACAGGTTCAACTGGCTATCTCAGACACTACAGAAAGAGCCAACTTCATAAATGAGGCTTTGCTATGGAATTATTTTAGTATTTTTTAGAATTACTATTACTATTATGTCTACTCCATGGCAGCTCTGGTTACAATAGTAGCTTACAACCACTGAGTATGGAGTGATTGAATAATGCACTGTAAAGTGCTTTGGGGGTCTTGAACAATCAAAAAGTTGCTTTAGAAAAATGGCACGTAAACTTTGTATTACCTCAGCCATCTTGGGGTTCCAGCCTCCGTGGCCCTCCTGCATCTGCCTCAGAATATCCACCTCCAGCAGACACTTGACTTTGTCCCCCTGTTGGAACGAATGTCCGTCTGCACTCTCTTGCCGCTGAATCTCTGCGTGCTCTCCTGGACAAACAGGAATGCACCGGCTTGCATCAGTAACAGTTACAATTTAAAGGTGCACTATGTAATTCAGGTCCGCACCTGATAGCAATATTATGGAGATATTATTACTTTGCCTGGAACGTTCCACTGTATGGATTATTTAGTATTCAATTACAGGTCTTTTTATTGTAAAAAAATAAACAATTAGAAACAAAATGAAATTAATTACTAATTAGAATTAGAAACAAATGCATTTTAATATGCTTTATTATAGAAACATTTATCTTCGTTTACTTCTCTCATCATCTCCTCAATATGAAATTATCCATCTTTATCCGTTACATTACTCTTAGATGTTGTTAAGCTCAGAGTGCCTCTTACCCAGTTTCGGTAGGTGCTCCTTGTAGTAGAATCCTCCCTGGCCGTCAGACACGTACTTGAGGTCTACCTTGCCCTTGTGGCCCATGCGGTAGACATTGGTGGTACCATTGGACCAGGTAACACTGGCCACACTGCGCCCGGATTCTGTGTCCCAGCCTCGAATGTCCACTACTTTCCCCACCTTACCCTCCCCACCTGTGGCCATCCGAGCACAGAAAACATGATAAACAGAAATAACATCACATCAGCACTGGGAGACTATTATCAATTGTATAAAACACAAAAGACAAATGTTAAGTAGTGGAAAATGTGCACATGACAGGTGTCATCTTCCAAGTCCAATATCCAAAATCAGAAACCTGGTTAATAATATGTGAATGATGTAAAATGCACAAAACAGCACATATACGCTATATTTCAAAAGGGGGAAAAAAAGCACTATTATGTAGTGAAACTTACAAAACAGCACAGATAAGACAAAGAATACGTAAATATGGAATAAGACGTACAGTAAATAGCAGCAATATCAGAAGAGGTCAAATCAATAAGACCAAAGACCAAAAAGTGATGAGAAGAGATGTGACGTTTGAATAAATGACATACACACAAAAACAAGAATACATGTGATATGATATGTTAAACAAATGTATAGTAAAAGTTATTTTATAAGATTGCTAAATAAGTTATCTTTTTTTTTTTTCAATGTGATGACCACTTTTGTAATACATTTCAGCTAGGCCTACTATATGTGTAAAAGAACATATTTTGTACTTTATAGAGATATCACAATACAGGAAATTATTGAAGTCTGGTCTTGTTTGGTGGCCTGTCATGTTAACACATTTTTAAGGGCAATATATATGTAAGGATTAAACAACGTGGAGAAGTGCATTACAATGTTTTAACACACCGGTGCAGAATGCAAGGCAGTTAACCACTGAATTCTCACTGACCATGGTATGGAAACTAATTGATTATCCCAAAAATATATATTCTAAATGTACAATATTGTTAAAACATGAGCTGCAATAAATACATTGAAGAATGAAACACTTTAGTAGTTAGTTTATATATGTAGTGAGTCATAGAACATATTCAGCCCTCTACAGCTCCAATCACATAGTAGTACAGAGAAATAACAAAAATTTAAGAAAAAGTACCCATGATAAATATTGAGCCCCAAAATCTTTGTTTAGAGCTGGGCAACGATTAATCACGTGCTTGAATTAAAAGTAAAAAAAACAATATAATAAGGTTTTTTGGTTCCTAAATAGCTGTTTATTTTACCTTTTGGGCTTAAATATACTGTAGTATTCACCCAGTGTGTTGGTTTGACTTGGATATGATTTTTCTATGTAAATTATTTAAGAATGTTTAAATAAAAGTCAAAATAATAGGTATATAAAAAGGCTCAGTATTAGTCTGTTTTATTATTTCACATTCAAATATAGGATTGGAATGTTATTTAATCTTTTGAAGTAATTTTTTTTTTTTCCTGTGGTTGACCTGCGTACTTTGCTACTCCTTTCTTCTCACTATGAGCTTAATAAAAGGCTGCTAGAGCCCTAGTCTTGCTTTAGTCCTGATTCAGGTCTTGTAAAGGTCAGTCCTCCTATTTAGACTTTGTTTAGTCCTGGTTCAGTTCTGGTTCAGTTCTGGTTCAGTTCTGGTTCAGTTCTGGTTCAGTTCTGGTTCAGTTCTGGTGCAGTTCTGGTGCAGTTCTGGTGCAGTTCTGGTGCAGTCCTAGTTCAAACCAGCTCACTGGCTTCTAAGCATGTGCGATTTTAATATCTCTGTGGTTTTCAAAGTAAATGTGATTGACATGAGCGGTAAATGGTAAACATATTATATCATGTATTTAGCGTCACTCTCCGTTTGCAGACTTTACCGGGCTATTTCTGTGTGATCATGGACTCTTTTTCAAAAGTTTAAAAACCCAGACACTTAGACTCATCTATGTCATGCTCTCTGTACAGCTAGTTTTGTTCTATCAATTATTGAACAATAAGTCAATAAAGTAATTATCATGACAGGCTGTTGAAACCTGTACTTCTCACTAAAAGAACGCTACTACAAAAAAAATCTCCAATTATAAAAGAAAAACAAACTGCATCATTTCACAACAGGAATATCACAGTGTTAGTCTTTACAATGTAACCAGTGTGGGCACACAGGGACATACATGTGTGGAGCAGACCGGGTGACTCAAGAGTGCCATTAAACATGCACTGGTGCATTTGAGAGCTGAGGTCAGAGACTGAAGATTTATTCTCGTGAGAGGAGGGCAGAGGGGTGGGGGGCTGGTGGACACTCACCGTCTTGGTTACCCCAGTCCCAATCCGGGCCGCGCACCACTTTGACGCCCTGGAAGATGCCTTTGAGGATGATCCGCGGGAGATTCTGTCTCGGGGCCAGACTCACTCTGTGATAGAAGCACACATGATCACGCTGTGCACAGCTTCACACAGGTTCAACACAACATGATCCCAGAAATCCTTCACATCAGACTGAATTAAGAATTCAGATTCAGAAGATTAAGAAGTGGGACTCCACTTCTATTGCAATATATTGCAAAAATACAAATTGTGCAAAAGAGCAGATTCCATTCATGACATTTCCTAATAGACTTGCATTGGTCTTGGCCTTCATCTGTGTTTTGATTTTGATTTTTAACTTAGGGTGCAAACAAGCATAATACATAGATGTATAATATCACATCTTTTTCTCATATTGTGCAGCCCTGATAAAAACAAAAGTGCTAATTTACTATTTGATAAGAGCAGTCTGTTTAAATTACTTGAATTTGGCACTATTATTAGAAAACACAAGTGATGCTTTCTAATCAACAACCAAAGTTTCTATCACAGATTATGTGCTGAAAATCTAAAAACTACCTCATCTCCACTACAGACGCGACATACCTGATAGTGAAGATTTGATCAGACTGTGGCGCAAAGGAGCTCCCAATGCCCATACTTTAAGGAAGTCATTGGTTACTTGTTCCATAAATGCTTAACCTTAGCTGGGCTGAGCTTCATGTCTGCTCTCTACCTGAGCACCATGGCTCTGAGCCCTGACTTCTGAAAACACAGCTTTAGGGCTAATCCCAGACAGCGGCCAATTAGAGAGCAGGTCACTTCAGGGCAAATGCGCACGACATGCAAACCCAAATCTATCCCATTTATAAAACCAAAAACTCCTCCAATGCTTTAGTAATGTTTCAAATACGTTTGTCATATCAATGAGCAATTAGTGGAACCCATATTATAACAATAAGATATTCAAAAGTCACAACATCAGAACAAAGAACAAAGAATTTAAACAATCTTTTTAAATTTCTAAACTGCTTTATTGGTTTGAGTGCATATATGATATTTAAATATATCTAGTTTGTTTTTTTTAGAATTATTCATTTAAATTCATACAAATTTTATATTGTCATTTTTTTTCCCCATTTCCTCATGTTATAGGATTTAAAGAAGAGTGCTGGCAGTACTTTTTGTGGTCAAAGTCAAAAGTGTGTGACGTGTGACAGTTCTCAGAAGATCAGCAGTAATCTGTCCCGGGCCAAATGTCGTGTTTCCCAGACGGAGTACACCTATTGACACAATGGTCAACAACCCTGTCAGCCAACAGCTTTATACTTATTAGTATAATTGGCAGAATGTCTCTTCCTACTCTTCATACCCATTTCAGGCTATACCGTCCTGTATGATAAAGCCTGTGGACTTATGGACTGGAATGTATGCACAAGTGCAGCTTGTCACATACAAAAATTTAGATGTGATTGAAGGTGCCAATTAAGATGATAATTTGTTAATAAATTATAGATTCTGTTCTAGAGAATAAACTGTCACAATATATAACCTCTCCAAGCCTAGATAAATAATATAAATAGAAAACAGAAAATAAACAAATATATTAGCGGCCCACAGTGTGTCAGTCTGAGCTGTGTTGATGTGAGAGTGTGTACAGGATTAAACTGGAGCCTGACCTAATACAGAGCTGATTACCCGACTGCGTTGGGCTCTCCTCGTAAACATATGTCCCTCACATATGTCCCTTTGTCAGCAGGCCCCTATGTCCTAATAAACCAGAGGCATGTTTTTTTGGGGTTTTTTTTGCAATTAATGGATAGTTAAAGATATGGATATCCATTTTAATGGATGAGAAAATTATAGAGGAGCCAATAAAACAGTTTAAGCCAGTGATGCTCTTTAACGTTTAGCTGTTCTTGATTTAAAAATGCCTAAAGCCAGCCACACACTACAGGATTTTTTCTTTAACAATTTTTAAACATGCATCAAAAAGTGCAGACCACAGACATGAGGAGAGTTGTATGAGATTTAAAATATCCAAATGCATCGACTGCAGCAAAAAAAACCTCACACCACAAGCTAAAAAAGTGAGCCAACAAAGCTAGCATACCTTCATCATCTGTTTCCTGTGAACAGTCAAATTACTTGCTTTGAGATTCTAAAGTGTTCCAAGGATCAGCGCATTGTACTTCTACTTTAAATGCAAGTCAAAACTCTGTTATTAAGGTGATGTTTTGTGGTTATGATATGACAGACGAGTTCAGAGTCGCACTGACATCACACACACGTGGGGCGTCAGGGTTTCAAAACTGCACACAAAGATCCACGGTCAAGTCATGCCTCTCTGAGCTCAGGGAGAAGCTATTTCGACCCTAAATCGGGCAAATTATCCTGTACTGTGTGGCAATCTTTAGTCAACTAAAGACATGCCCTGTGTCGATTAGTTGACTAAAAGGGGGCGCAGCGAGGCACAAAAAGTCTTAAAACTGTAAGTCCACCAATATTTAAAAAATAATCGCTGTCTGGTTGTACTAAAATATTACTTCCAATCTTGGTTTTGATCAGGACTACATAGCAGGGAAGAACATGCTAACTCCACACATACACGCCTCACCCGGCTTGAGAATTAATCTCAGGACCTTCTTGCTGTGAGGCCACTCAGCAACTGTGTCCTAAGTTTCTCAATGAACTTTAATAGCAACCTATTTTCATTGTTTTAAACCTTACCTTGGTGCTCCACAAACCAAGGTTATGGTTTATCCATTTTTCCCCTGATACACCAATGAGATTAAGTCATGACATTATTATAAACATAGAAAACACTGATACGCCTCTTGCAATAATACAAACGTGATGTTTTGTTTTTTACCACTATAAAAAAGATACTTCATTCCTCTTAAACTTTTGTAGCACTTTGTGTGTGTGTAGGAAGTTGAAGATGTGAGCATGCTAATCCACACAGTTGCAGATGTTAGCATTCTTAATCCAAAGCAATCTGCTTTAATCACAGGGGAACACATAAGGACAGCACATCTAGTTCAGACTTCTCTCACGTTAGCCCGAGGCCTGCTCACTATATCCCCGTACACCACTTCCTATTGTTCCCTGGGGGCAGTTGTAAAGTCAGTGCCAGTAAATTACAAATAGACATGCTGCCATTAAACTACTGTATATGTTAAGATATTCAGTTAAATTCACTCAAATCACTTGAAGCCAACCCTTTAATGCAATTTATCATGTTATTCAAAAGTCTAGGTCTGTAACTAACTGTTATCTAGCAGTCGACTGTCAGTAATCCTTCTTTTGATTAGACAACTAGGAAACCATAAAGGCTGAAATATTATATTAAGTTAGATAATATTTACATGTATTATCGATGAAAAACAGAAATTGTTTATTCTTTTTTGCAATTTGAATAATTCCCAAAAAAGGTATTATGTCTTGTGTTTTAGAGTCTGTATTGTCCAGATTGCTTATTATCAAAATAATATTATGATTATTTTTGTAGTCGACTAGTCACAATTATTTCAATCTTTGCAGTCATTTGCAGTCATTTACTGAAACCAATATGAATAATAATAAAGAGCAATAAATCTTGGCTGTGGACAGAAAAGCATTATGTAACTGAGGGTATTATCTATTCAGACACATTTTGAGTGTGTCCCATGACTAGTTGATTATAAAGTGTACATTCAGAGGCAAAGTGGACCATGAAGAATGGATGTGTGTATTCAGTCCCATTCACGGATATAGATGTCCATGTGACACTACACTTGGTCACAAGTGCACTGAGACGGAAATGACAAAAACAAGCTCAGAGAGACCAATGGATTCTTTCATATGGTTATAAGTAACATGAATCATTGCACCAACAATTTGAAAAAAGCTATTCCAAAATTAAGAGTTCAGAGTTTTCAAACATATCTAAAAATCTCCTGAATACTACAAAGCATGTTTCTAAAATAACTCCATACTCTAGAAATAAAAGTTTACACGGTCTTTTACCATCATGTAGTAGGCTAATATTTTTTATGTTTTAGGAAAAAGTATTAAGCAAGATATTTTATAAGAGAACAGAAGCATACTATAAAATAAATGTAATCAAGGTTACATATAAGTAAAAGGGCAGCAATAGTCTAATCTGAGTGTTTAACTAAAAATCTTCTAAGTGAAGGACACTGCTGATACTATAGAACATGGTCACAATGACCAATCAATATATGTGACCTAAGTCTCTTTATAGTGATCCAGTGTGCCTTTTCAGCAGTTACACTTTCTGTAGACCTTGCTCTCCTGTTAATTATCAAATCTACAGTAAATTATCAGAATTAATAGTCCTTTTTAATTAACTTCAGCCTTTTGGCCAAAGCCAAAGATGTAACACAATTAAATAAATAGAAATTCTCAAGAAAAATGAAAATGAAGTAGCAACATCAAGGTAAACAAAAAGTACAATAAGATTGCAAGTTAAATGGTTCTTCAAGGAGTGTTCTTTCACCATTACTGTTCGCTGTATTAATGCTATAACCAAAAATCTTGAAACTTACCAGTAATAAAATGAAAATGTATCTAGGTCAATATTTTTAAAATAGTAGTCTAGACCCAGCCTACAGTACACTATAGCAGATATGTGGGTCATACAATAGAAGAGAGTGGCCATGCAGCTGACATTCAGACTGAGCCGCGAGCGGAGAGGAGCGCTCTGTGAACTGATGCAGAAGACCCACGAATAGAGAAACAGCATCAGCACAACAAGACCAGAGTGGCATCAGATGACTGTGACAGGATGTACAAATCATTTAGAAAAAATCTATACAGGCCAAGGAGCTTGATGTTGCTATATTAATTTTTCAGATTCATATTTCATATCACGAAGTTAGGATCAAAAAAAGACACATCTGTGTGACATATATTTACCACGACACATTGTACATTTTCCATCATATACTATATTACTTAATAATATCCATTGCCATGGATCAAATGTTTGACATTCTTTATAAAGTCCTTAGTCAAAAACATTCCTGTATCTGTACCTCCATAATTTTTTCAAAGTTTCCTAATAACCCACATTCACCATCAATGTAGTGTCTAGATGACATACAACACCAGGTATGATGATGTGTATTATGGATTGCATAATAGTTTTTTGCTTTTACTTTTGATTGTTAAGAAACGTATGTTTCTATATTGTAACTGTATTGTAACTTATTCACTGTCTAACTTGTCATATGACTTTTTGATTTATTGTTGAAATTTTGAAAACCTCCAGGAGGGCCAACCACTTCCACCACTTCCAAGCTTTCTTCAATAATAATTGGAAAATTAGATATCACATGGGCTTAGAATAGGAATAGCGAGAAAAGGAAGTGCTGTGTCTCATGTTCTTGTACCATGGCTGCAGTAAGTGATACCGTTAGCCTATACTGACACTGTAAAGTAAAAAAAGATGATATATTTATGGACAGTTTCATTAAGTGTTCAAAGACAATCATTTCTGAATTAAGACTATTTGAAGTCTCTGTATCTGCAGAACATCTATATTAATATTATTAAGGTGTTTATTATTAAGATATTGATACCTACACATTGGTAACAATACCACATATGTATTGTGTATGTATGTATCTGTGTTGTTTTTGGGCCTCTAATAAATTACATTCAGTACATTGCGAACACAGCCCTTATGAACAAAACTGCAGCTAACACTGCTAATAAAACTGTATTAAAGGCCACAGTTGAATGATAAAAGGCTGATCTAAGGCTGATTTGGAGCAGTGGCAGAGTGGTACTCACGGCTGGGAGTGTGCTGTCTCGTAACGCTCGAAGGCATGGCTCAGGTCGTGTTTGTTGTTCATGTAACACTGCGTGCACAGGTCATAGTCGAAGCATACTTTACACTTCCACCTCATTCCCATAATCCCATGCTTCTTACAACTGTCACAGATGATGTTGGAGTGGCGAACTCCTGAAAAAAACAAAGAAACGTGTGATGTGGAATTGTGCATGTAAAACAACTAATAAAGTATATGGGTCTTACTAAGTAATTTATCACAAAGACTAATATCATGTGTAGAAAAGACATGAGCCACAAACAATAGAGACAAAAATACCCCTCCACCGTGAGCTGCTGTTCTCACTTAACTGAAGGGCAAGTCGTGAGGCAGAAAAATGTCACTGTAAATGGAGCAAAATGCTAATGATTGTGTGTCATTCTGCTCCAAAACAGACCCACACTGTGATGAGGAGAAATGGCTCGACTGTGACTAACTGAAAAGAGAACTACAGCAGCATCAACCTATCAGCACCATTATACCAACAATGCATCATGTTTGGATACAAAGATCTGTGGTCTATATTGTAAAATGAATGAAGAAATCCAAGCTGACCTGATGTTGTGATCTAATTATTAGGTTTCGATGATATCATAACACCCTAATAAATAGGTAAAATGTCTATATCTATTCTGGAAATTATGTGGTGTGGTTAAAAAAAAGATAAGATGTACCTGGAGTTGAGTTTTGTTTCATTCATGGATGTTTGAGTAACCCTTTATTATTAGTTTGTCATCTACATGTACATCTCAAAATGCTCTATTCCACCTTGTAATGTCATGTAGTGGTAGCTTTCGAGTTAAAAGGTACCTTTTACCTTTAGTTCAGTAGAGACTGGCAATACCAGGGCTGAAATTATCCAAATGATTCTAGTGTACAATAATAATAGAATAAAAAAACAAAAAGACACAATGGAGCACTTCCTGTATTACCACATGACATCAAAAATATGCAGCATTTGTGTGTTTAACAAGTGTGAATGAAACCAAACAAGGCTCTGTATGTATACGATGAGAAAACAACATTACAACGCAAAAATATCGTTACTTACCTATCTGAGCATTGTCATACAGCAGCAGATCAAAGGCTCCCTGGTATCCCGTCCTGTAGTTGGTCCTGGTTCCGCTGTCCCACTGAACCACCACTGTCTTGTCTGGTGTGGTGGTGCTACCCTGCCGACCGATCTCAACCACTGTGCCCACGTGTCCCTCGCCATCATCCTGGTTACCCCACTTCCAGTCATGACCACGCACCACACGCATGCCCACCTCCATGGTGCCTGTGCTGGGGACGGGCTTGCGGCGCCCGGGCCGGGGGCAGGGGGCACTGGTACTACCCCCGCTACACCTCCGAGGCTTGTGAGGCCCCTGGATGGCTCGAGAGGAAGAGATTGCAGGCAGAGAGGGCACCAGCGGGGTCTCTGGGAACAGGTCAGGGGTCACTGAAAAAAAACACAAGAGACACAATTGTTTTGTTTGCTAGTCCAGATGTGGATTTTAATTGTTTGTTCAACATTTTATGCAATAGAAATAACGGTTTTGAGTTAGCATTTTACTTAAAACGCCATTGTCAATTAGAGTCAATTACAAAGGGATAACTCAGGTAGGGATGTCACAATATCTAATATTTAGTTTAACGTTGACATGAGAAGAAACATTAAAATACAATTACGGTTATTGACAACCCATAACCAAACAGTTAAATCCTTAGTTTACTTTCATTCACATTGTCTAAACAATCATTCCTCTAGCATGTGACCACTTTATGAAATCAAACTTCCTGAATGACAAAGTAGGCAATGTGACATACACAGCGAAATACAAAGCACTTAAATTTACTTTTTTAGAGTTTTGCTAGACCTAAGACGGCACACACACATAAAGAAACCGTTGCATCATTACTATTACAAGACCTCTGGTGACAGTACATGTCTTTGTTGTCAGGTCAGTCACTAAACAAACATAATTAGCCAAATTAGCCATAATGGAGAGGAGAAATTGCCATTCTTACACCATTAACACATATTTTTCTAGGTCAGGCTGCTGAAAATATATTTTGACTCTTGGTATGTATGTTTGATCCTCCTGATCATTTGTTTTACAAATTCATATAAGGTAACTTCATTAACTAATTGGAGATCATATTAAAAATGTCTCATTGTGGAATTTGACAGCTGCTGAGTGCTTGGCCAAGCAAGGGTAAATCAAAATACCACGCAAATTATTCACATCAGAACATGTTATCAGTAAACACTGCCACAGAATTATTAAAATGGACAGACAAGTTCCCCAACAAGATAACAACGTATGTAAGATCCTCTGCCTCTTATACTGACATTTGTCAGGGTTACAGGCTATTGTGGGACTTGAACGCAGCATGCTTTATGTCTCATTAATTATGGAGCACCGCGTTCAGGTTCACTAGTGGAAGTCTGACTGTGTCATAGCACACTTCTGGAGGGAGCAGCTGGATGTGACTGCTCGGGCCTGTTGTACTAATCAGAGTCTGATCTCAGCACCTGCGTCTCCCACTCCTATTGGACATCAATACGACCCAATCATTACAGACCATTGGTACTCACCAGTTTGTTTATGCTACGACTGCAAACTTTCTGAATTGACTCAATATTGATTGAAGTTCAAAATAACTAGTATTGGATAGTGCAAGTGACAATATAATTATATAGCATAGGTATTTAAATATTAGTAGTTCACACTTCGTCAATACTTTATGAAGATGTGAGTCTGGTCACAAGTGATCTCCCCGTTTTCAGATGGCCGCGATTGACAGGAAGAGTAGCCAGACAGGGGCACGCGTGGTATGTCCGTATGAGAAAAAAAAAGAGTGTAGCACTAAATTCAGTTAATCTGAGGTGAGATAAAATAGATCTTATCTTTAAATGATAGGCGAGTAATGAGATCCTTCACCATACATATGTACATGCAAAAAAAAAATCTGATTACATGAACGCATTTGACCAGGCTTGAGATGCAAAGAGGATGTGAGGACCACACTGATATCAATCTGTATGAAAAAAATACAGAGATATCATTCTGGATTTGCCAGGCAAATACTACAGTATATCGCATATGTCATTTTTCTATTAGTACTTCCTTAGCCCAACAATGTCAGGCAAACACTATAGAACTATACAGGATTTTAGGGGACAGGACAGTTATTCAGTTCCAAGTCACAAGGAAATTAGTATAAAGGTAAGCTAATGGTTACTAATGCCAGTGCAGATTAAATACACAAATTACAGAATGCTGAGTGGCGGATGAAAGTTAAATCCTGTATTTTTATTTTGCTCAAAGTATACATTAGGAATTTTGGGTGCTCCACAAGTCACTTCTTTAGCTTGTCTTTTTTCCTCTCCAATAATTTGAATAATGATGCCACATCTGAAACCATACATAAATTACCATAACATAATTTATTTTTACTGCAGTATCTTCTAAAACCACTACATCTTTATTGATTTGTATAAATTAACTTTTGTAAACTATTCCTTTTGCAAACACCCATAATCTACGGCTACACGGTGAATCATATCAATGAGGTTTGTAGTTGCCATATGTGCAATTTCCTTTTTCCTAAAGTATCACGATGGACTGGCCCCGGCTGATATGTGCAGTGTTGGGAATAACGGAGTTAAACTATAATGGTGTTATTAACTGCGTTATTTTTTCACTAACGGAGTAATCTAACGAATTACTTTTCCCAGCGGCCCAACGCTGTTACCGTTACTGACAATAAAATGTGGCGCGTTACTTTTAATTGAGTTCACTCTGCTCTTCATCAGAGTCTCTCAGCCAAGGAGCTGCAATGCTGTTGTGTTTCTTTGGTGAAAGAGGAGGCTGGGGTGAGAGAAAAGGCTTGTTTGAGATGATACGATCGCCGTCGATCGGTGCGCGGTGCATGCCGTTTTGTGTCCAAGATGCCACCGACTTGCTCTGACGTAACCTGTGCACCAGTAACGTGAAGTTGTTGAGCAAGGCGAGCGCAGCAGCTCTCCACTGACTGTGGCCGCCTGCATGGACTACAAATGCTTAATGTATGATGAGAAATGATGTCCTGTCCACACATGCATTGACAGCTGATTGGGTCCGAGTTGTGTTTTGATCAGAAACGTGACTGTGTTCTCTCCAAAGAGTCACAGGCTCAGATCAGAGGCTTGAAAGATTCTGCTTCTAAGATACAACCACTGGTTCAATCGTTAGGATGAATAGATAGATAAATAAAGAAATAGATAAGTGTTAGTAGGGATTGTGTGAATCTTTTAATGAATGTTCAAGAGTTGGATAAAGTTCAGTTTATGTTGAAATAAGAGTGATCAATATTTGAATACTGGACAGAGAATTGCAGTGTGTGGCCAGAGAAAGCTTAAAGGTTTTGTATTATTTTACATGGGTTACATTTGAATGTCTTACTTTTGCAATATATTGCAATGAATTTTTTCAGTATTATACTGAAAACACTTTATTGTTATTGTTTATTTTAATGAAGAAAATACTTGAAGTTCAGTTGTCTGAAATTGTGTGACATGTTGATTTATTTGCACTACAAATGACATTTTTTATATATTTTTCATTTCATTTTTTTGTTTTATTTTTCATACATTCTATAATTTACTTGTAAACAAATACAATATAATTGCAACCTGTTAAAGTGAAATAAATGTTAAAGGTTCACATCTGTTGTGTTTTTATTGTTTTAACATAATAAGTAACAGCATAGTTACTTTGCCAAGTAACTAGTTACTTGTAACTATAACTAATTACATTTTTGAAGTAAGTTGCCCAACACTGGATATGTGTCTAAATTTTGCGATCCCTGATAATAAACTGGCAGCTGTCAGTAAACTGCTGCAGGTAACTAGCACCACACTGAGATTACTGTATTGTTTTGGCTCTAAAAGCATACGGTCTGAGCCTCGGACATGAAAACATATGGATGTAGAGGATCAGAGAGAAGAGAGAAAGCCGCTAATGTCTCATTTTCTATCTAAACATGCAGCTTAGTGTCTGTATGCACGGATGGGACAGACAAACACACAAGAGGGCATGGAGGAGAGAGGCTTCCCCCACAGTAGGCAGTGAACAAGCAGGAATTTCAGAAATGCCTGGAAAACACTCTGATTGTATCATCCTAATTCTGCAATTAGCTTTGAATCAAACAAGACATTGACAGTGCATTTGAGTTAATAAGCACATTGATACATTAGCGCATTGTACGAGACCTGAATTAGTAAAAGTTGTTTCAATAGTTTGTTATTTTATAGTTGGATTGATAGTCATCTTTAAATAGAAAGTCGTTAGTTACTCCAGTGTATGAAAGGATAATGTCTATATTCAGAGAGCAATCTGGATTTACTCGCCCAAAAAAGCTGGGATAAGCCATTCTCCAAGAAAAGCAAATGCATGTTTTAGGCATCACATGTCTCTACGTAAGTAAAAAGACAAGCAGAGCTCTGGTCTGAACCTTTCTCTTAATATTTACTCTTCAGTGTTGACCTTACTGTACATTTTTAGTCACCAGGACAAGTTACAGACACACCAGGACTGAGACAAAATGGCTCTTTACTTACTCACTGGAGAGGAAGAACAACGTGCTACGGTAAAACAGACTGCACAGACTTACTGCAATACTTTTTATAGCTAAATTAAACAATTATGAATGCATTTGTGTATTCCAATGTATTCCAAACACAGTATATAAAAGCAAGTTCTAATAGTTCTTACAGCATATATGAGTAGCCACATCCATTTTAAGCACTACAGACCAACTACCAATTAAAACTCACCAATGCTGAGGCATTCACTTTAGTATACCAATGTAGCAGCACATCACATCGTATATGAGTTATAACAAAAGGGGGAGGGAGGGCCGGGGTATAGTAACGTCAAACGCAACAACAATGTACTTAGCCCAATCGGCCTAAGGGATAATTGTCAATAATAATAAGGGTTTCCTAATCATGTTATAATATGCTTATGAAATCAAACAATATGATGGGCAATTTTATAATGTACAAAGTGTAACCTGTCAGAGGTAAGCCTGTCACGATAATTGCTATATCGATGTATGTCATATGTGGCATTTTCGTTGCAATAACGGAAAGATTTTGTTGCTTTTTTCTAAGACTTAAGCTGCAGAGGGTTGAAAAAGTCGCTTTTATGGCTAAATATTGCTTCATTGTGTAATTTCTCCATTGCTACTCAGGCCCTTTAATGATACTGTCTATTTAAACGTTTGTTTACTGGCATTATCCTGCTTTAAGGTTATTGTGTCAGAGGCATTAAGTAGTTTCAATGTAGTAGTTTCAATGTTATCATGCATCTCTGTAGCAATATATTGTGCTTCAAAAATTTTTATCGTGACAGGCCTAGTCAGAGGCCAAGCAAGCTGCATTTGGTTCAGAGAACTTCTCATATTTCATTCATCTCCTATGTCATCATCAACAATAACAATAACCCTGAAACTAATGCAAGCAGAATACAAGAAGCAGAAGAACTCATTGTTTGCCTTACATTATCATAGAAAATTGGCCAATACAGACATAGCATATCATCTATCTGTCTTAAATCTCTAACAGAGGCCAATATTTTGTTTTGGCTGACCAACTGCCTAAATATGCATTAAACTTTATTTGAACACTTTACTATGAAGACAACACTGCACAACTTTTCAAGTTTGATTTTGTTAATACCAGTTCCTTAATGATACCAGGGATTCTTTTTTCAATGCCTGTATTTTCTATGTAAATTAATGGCCAACATTATTAAGAAAATACTTTTCATATTTTAAAACTGTACTTGGCTATACGATTTTCAGTTATAACTCAAAAGATATGCACATTCAAATGAACCAGAGTACAGGTGATCCTCTCGTGGACTTGATGTGTTCTTCAGCTTTTCTGTTTTATTGGTAAGATGACGCACAGCTTTGGTTGGACACATGTACACCTATGTTAAAAAGTGAATGCAGAGCGCAGTCTGCACTCACAGTGATGCGTGCGCATCTGCGTTGCTGTTAAATAAATCAATGCGGTGTATTGGCTCACTGACATTTAAAGCCAATAAATCGAATGTTGGTACCGAAGAGACATTTTTCAGTGCTAGTACCTGCCGGACCTTTTCAGTTTTGGTGCCCAGCCCTGGTTGTGGTTGACTCTGTAGTAAAATCTAATTATATAATCTGACCTAAAAATATTAGCAGAGCTTATCAACTATCGATTGCTCTGCACGGCATTGGACATAAAAAAAATAAAATTTAAAAAAATCATTTGATCTCTATTTACATGTTTTTTTCCTCCATTCACATTCTTATTGAGCTAAGATGTATAATATACGCATTAACCCAGGTGTCCCTAATCATGTGAACGCTGAGTGTACATCACATAACTGCACGTATATAAGGTCCTTGTAATGAACATGAAAGCAGTGTGAGGTGTCCCCTGCTGCGTGGTCCACAGTAAACAGTCATCAGAGTTTGAGGCAGCTTATATTGAGAGGTCTGTGAAATATAATGTAACATGCACAGAAAGTTCACATATGTTCTCCTCCACAGAACAGTTCACAAATTAAACATGTTATCCATGTTTCACAGTAAAAAAGCTCGTGCAAAACCAAGACTTTAACTTCACTAAAAACCTTTCGTGGACTATTTATTATAGTTTTTAGTTACTGAGGCCAAATGGCAAAAGGCAAGTGTTTGCGCACAAACCATGGGACAACCAGCTGCAACATAACAATGAGGTTCTTATAGGCTACGTTTCTTATATGACACTTCACCCACATTCACACACCAGCCCCAATATTTAAAAAACAACAGGTTCATATTTATGAAGTAACAATATATGGAGCAATAAATTAGGCAAACCAAAATAAATGTTTCCAAACAGCATGTCAGTATAACCTTTACCATTCACAGAACACCATGGGAGTGTGTCCCAGGGCACATAATCTGCCTAGTATCTGAAAGAATATAAATCACATTCACTATTTTATTTATACATTATTCATCATAGATAGTCCCTGTAGAAGACAATGCCAGAAGATACTACTCAATAGCACACATGCCTTGACTGTACTGCGATATATTAGCATTAGTGTCAGGCTGAAGTAAAAGCCGTTGGAACTGGTTGGTGTCAGGCACAACTGGTGACCAGAGGCTCTCAGTGAAATCAATACAGAGTCTGAGCAAGCAGCGCTAAATAAGACTTTTGTGACTAAACCCGTGACATAATGTTACACTTGATCACTTTAGTGGAAAAAACATCATTATCAATTATTAGTTCATACATTCATGGTCTTTAAGGCTTAATTCTGTTGTTATGATGATTAGATGATCTGGCAATATTGCTAAAATCTCTCAGTCTTTAAAACTGAAATGTTTGTTAAATAACTGATAATACAATGCTTACTTTGATTGTTCGATGGTAGATTTCAAATAATTTATGTACCAAACAAAAAAATTAAATCTTCGGATATGGATATACAATATTTAGGATAATTCCTAAATCATCATTGAAAACCACAAAGCAAAGTAATGTGACTGACTTCACAATACTTTGGAGACGTTTAAAACCCCTCTGTAGCAGGAGCACTGACAGGTTTTTCAGTTAAGGGAATGGAAAATCGAACTTCAAGACATATTTCAGTTAACATTTCCAGATTAATCACTTTGACTACTAAACAAAATGCTCAACCCTTTCAGTACCACAAAATGTTCTAACCAGTCCCCAATGAACAGAAAACATCTACATCCCAACTTCCATACTCACTGCCCATGATCTTGAGTCCATTTCTGAACATAGCTGCTGCCTGCTGGTGTGTGGCGAGCTGCCCACAGTCCCTCTACACTGCTGCTCTGAGCTGACCAGGGCTCCACCTGAATGTCACTCCAGTGCACTCAGTGCCTGTCTCACAGTATTTGGCTTCATGTGAACTTTGCTCTTTGTTTTGGAACATACAGACTGTAGTTTGTGCGTGTTTTTTTCGGGGCTTATCTGGCTGCCCGAGAGAGCAGAGAGACCAACTGTGTTAAGTGAAAATAAGCATCCCAAAACTAATAGACCATTGTTGTGACGTAATCAGCCCAGAGGAAAGGACACTGATCAGTGCGTGTGATAGCGAAGGCCATCCACGCTTATGTAACAGCCATTTATATACAAGAGTTTATGTATCTTCAGGCAACTCTGGGCATGTAAATGTTTGCTATATCTTGATATTATTCTGGCCATTTCAGGTTGAGGTAACAGTTATGAAAAAACTAAGGATAGATCTTAGGTCTAATGATATTAAAAGTTATAGTACTCACACAAACAAACAATATCTAGATTAAGAGTAAAGCAGTATACAGGATACATTATGGTTACTTATAATTGTACAAACTTACACAAATTACATAAATTCCTGCGCTGATGTCTCTCACGTATTCGTCCCAATTTTTCGTTTTCATCTGTCCAATCCAATAAAACCCAGGTACTTCGATGCTAAAACTAAACCATCAGCTAAATAATAATGATTCATAGTTTGCACTTCTTGTTCAGAAATGCAGAATTGGTGCTCAAATATTCCCCTTTATTCCCTGGATTGCTAATTTGGAAAAGATAAATATTATCACAGTGTTTTAAATGAGAGATGTTAACTATTCCAGTAGGTGTGTGGATAATGGGAATTGCAAACAAGGAATCCAGCTGTGATCTAATCATTCCAACAACTGTGATAAGGCAATAGTTCTTAGTTCCCATTCTCCACACACCTCCTGGAATACTTAACATCAGTCATTTAAAACACTGCAAAAATACTCTACTACTCAAGAGAAAAAAAACAAAAACTAATCAGCAATTCTCAGCATAAACAGGAAAGACCTACCATTCCATGTCAGATTTAGATAGTGTTTGCA
This sequence comes from Periophthalmus magnuspinnatus, assembly GCF_009829125.3. Classification (NCBI taxonomy): domain Eukaryota; kingdom Metazoa; phylum Chordata; class Actinopteri; order Gobiiformes; family Gobiidae; genus Periophthalmus; species Periophthalmus magnuspinnatus. The sequence goes on from NC_047132.1 coordinate 18,824,050, forward strand.
TGAGCGTGAGAGGGCCGTGCTAACTGTAAACACCACACGTTGTAAATAACACCAGACACTAACAGATAAAACAATGTTGCAACAATGACTACAAACATATTTACCGTAAACAGCAACAGTCAAAAGATATAGTGAATTTGGATATGGCAGCAATAATTTACATTGAAAGAAGACATAAGCCTATTATGCAAAATCTAATTTTGTTCCTTATTTACCCACTTAAAGTTATATTTTATTAAGTAATTATTTGATCAATATTGCAATTGAGTGATGGAAGAAAGTATAAACAAAAGTATAGTCCTGGACTACAGACAAATATGGCAGCCAGGCTAAGCAGATGTCTGCCTGCATGTTGAGTGTGCCTGGTAGCTATACACCAGATTCTCCTGACATGTGTTTCATTGTAAAAGCAAAGATGGCTTTAAGAAGAGTGCATGTGTCATATTATAGCACATGATAATTATAAAGTCAACAACATACACGGAAACCACCAGCCTGTTCCTGAACAAATTGTCCAACGTCAGTGAATGTGTCTAAAACTTCCTCTAATACTCAATACATAGAAGTGCAGATGGCTATAATTTGGATTTACCTGTGCAAAGAAGTGACCCGACAGCACTCCGTTGAGTGTAAGGGGACAAGACAGAGGCAGCATGTTAGCAACGTACCAGCAGCTGCGAGAGGAGCCTGCCTTATGAAGATGCTCTATGAATTAACTGCATGAGAAAAAGGAGCTAAACCTGGACAGTCTACATGTGCAGAGAGGAGCTGAGCCAAAGTTTAGTCCTGCCATCTTCATAATTCCAGACAAAAATATACACCTTCCTGTCTGCACTTTCAGCCAAGGGGACACCATTCGTTGTGCTACCAATGAAAGATCCAGCGGACGAGGCAAGTGGGGGAGGGGCCTGTGATGGGAGATTTTGGTTGGAGGCAGTGAGAGAAGGAGGTGAGGTGATTTTGATGAATGGGCACCTGGTTCAATACAGTTTGTGCAGGCTTTAGTGGTGCTGCTACCGATAGAGAAGTAAGAACAGGTATTCTTTGGTGGAAAAAAATTCAGTTTTTATATATTATTTGTTTGGTTTTAGTTTTTATGATATTTTTTTAGAATGATAATATGGATGTTGTGGCAAACATATTCTGCCCTGGCATTACATAGTTTTGCCTCATGTTCCATGAGGCATGCATACACACATATTCACTGTAATGTAGCGCTGCTGTAGGGCACATGAACAGTCCAAACAAAGCCACAGCAGCTGCCACTGTGGATACAAAATGAATATGGCCTTTGGAAACTATTCACATCAAGTTCTCTAATCGGGTTTAGTGTTTTAGTGTGTTTAGTATTTTGATGATGATATATGACAGCTGCAGTGCAGCCAACATCAAAAGTTTACGAAATATCAATTTGAATTAATTTTGGCAAACACACTATAAAGCATCCAACCTCTTCATTTAATGATACACTGCCCGGCCAAAAAAAAGTCGCTACCTGGATTTTACTAAGCAAATAGGTACGAGCCTCCTGCAGTTGGTCAGGTCTAGGTTCAGCAACAGTCTGTGCTCAAAGAATGAGGTCAGCTGACACCTGAATATACTGAATGACCAGGTCATTCCATCAATGGATTTTTTCTTCCCTGATGGCACGGGCATATTCTAAGATGACAATACCAGGATTCATCTGGCTCAGATTGTGAAAAGAGTAGTTCAGGGAGCATAAGACATCATTTTCACACATGGATTGGCCACCATAGAGTCCAGACCTTAACCCCATTGAGAATCTTTGGGATGTGCTGGAGAAGGCTTTGTGCAGTGGTCAGACTCGACCATCATCAATGCAACATCTTGGTGAAAAATCAATGCAACACTGGATGGAAATAAATCTTGTGACACTGCAGAAGCGAAATCAAAACGATGCGACAGCGAATGTGTGCCGTAATCAAAGCTAAAGGCGGAAATATTAGAATGTGTGACCTTTTTTTTTTTTGGTGATGATTTTTTTTGGCCAGGCAGTGTATAAATGTAATATCACAGTATTTGAAAGTCTCACAATAATATTGTGAACAAGGTCCTATGCCTAAATGCATTTTTTTGTTGAAGAACTAACATGCTTAACACAGTAGAAGCCTTTTCTATATTCTAGTGCAGTCAACATAAAGTAATTAATGTCTGTTACTGTTATTAAACACTTAAGCCAGAGGAATATGACAGCACTTACTGCTCACCTGGGTGCCAAGGTGATATTAGAGGAAAAAGTTGCATTTCAACAATCAACAATCTGTAGAGCAGGTTGAGTACACCAACAATACCATAATAACAAGCAATTTGGAAACTACTGTTAATTATATTTCCATACAGAATGCTGAAATCCCTCCTGTAAGTCCAACAAGTTACCAACATGTTAAAGGACTGTCAGTCACACACACTTGAATAAGAGACAATTCAACAAGACAAAATGACTCAGCACAGACACACATTTGAAGAAACGGAATGTAAGAAAGCAAGTGAACAATATCAGATGCCACTGAAAAGAACCGTCTAATATTCAAACTTTCAGGAAAGTGTAAGTTCCAAACGTTACATTAACTTATTAATAATCAAATATAGTTGAGCAATGTGCCAAAAGAACCCAACATGAACCATTCTTCACATGTGAATATATCAACAAACTATTAACTATTTTGTGTTCACATTTCAAAATGGAAACTTTTTGCTTGACCTATATAACCAGAAAGGGAAGTTAGTGTTATTGAAGAGGCTTCTCCGTAAGACAAAAAACAACATCATTCCTACCTTGACGATAGCCACACAATAGTTTCATTTTAGCTCTCTAATAGAGCGTGTGCAGGACACAAACAGTAGTGAATGCTCAGTAGGTGTGGCTGAGGCAGGCTGGCAGGCTGCAGTCTATGGTATGGCCAGCTGTAGCTCCAGTGTGGCAGCTGCAACATGTTCTTCAGTCTGTATGGCAACTCAAACGTGACAGGTGTGTGGCACCAGGACACATACTTCATCACAAACTAGATCAAGAGGTCACTTGTGACAAACAGAGGCTGCATCAAGATGCATAGAGCTGCAAGCACTGTCTTGAGCATGTTCCACAGGTGTGAAATATTTTCACATACCTTTTAGGTAAATGTTGACATGCTGCTGGGGTTTGTCCCGATAATGTTGACTAGAAAATTCAATTCAGCCTCAATATTGATATGGTGCTTGTACAAAAGTGAATGCACTGTAAGTGACAACAACAGAGACAATAAAAAACACAGTACACATAATATGATACATAGGTTGGGTCCGTGTCTATGCAGGACTGATACTGAGAGCTTTTTAGGTTGCCTTTAGTATGACTGTGTTTAACACAGGCAATCAGACACTCCACACTTGCACACACACATCAAAACTAACTGTGGCTAACCCTTGCACTAAATCTGGACTTTACTAGACCAAACCAACTTTACATATTTACTAAACTGGGTTCACGTTATCTGAATGCATCGCCAAAACATTCTGGGATTTCTAAACTCAGTCAGTTTTATCAGGGGGGGTCAAATCCTGAATTTCAGGACACCACGTCGTTATCAGCTATGGACTGACTGATGTTCCTACTTGAAGCAGAAGAGCCCTGTGCTAATGCTGACAGGACTGCTCCTTGCTCCTGCACAGCACGGGCACCCTGCTGGCTGCTGGTACAGGGCTCACTGGATTTCATTGATCCTGTCCATCCTCCGCTCTCCAGGGAACGCACGTATAATTACGCCAAACAGCATCCAAAATACAGGCTATCATACACTACAATCTACAAACCGTCCAGATTAGCAATTACTAGTTAACAATCCAAAGACTCCTGTCAGACGTTCACTCATTATGAATTTACACGGACATGGATATTTTTGGCTAACACGACTGATGTTCGCTCACCGACAATACAGATTTTCAATATGAAGAAAAACAATCAGCAATCATACGATGTTATTTTGGTCATCTGAGAAAGTCTACAAATCACACAGTATTATAGCATATTCTAATGCAATCATATAACCGAAATGATAGAAAAGGATGAATTAAGGTTTGAATTCAGTCTCTGTATCCAGGTTGGGTGATGCGTTTGTGCGTACGACTAGCTTGTCCAACGCTGGCGCTAGCTAGCTAACTCACATATGGCCATTCTTTATTGACATAAAAATAGCATATTCCGCGAATTAGCGACTTACCGGGCCCAGATCGGAGTGTTTACTTTGGATCAAGATGTACTTCCATAATGTCACCCACCAATAGCGCTGACATTTCTTGTATTGGGACAAATAAGTGTTTACTATGCCGAAAGGTTCGGCTGCCCATAGCCATGTCAACACGCCCATGCATTGCGTCACGGGCAGCGTTGGCTTCACATGCTGGAGCTTCATTTTCTGCATGGAGATGTAATAATGTATGTGCTGTGCTCCAGCTCCATTACTACTGCGTAATGAACAATGAACAATCGTATGTTTTTATACAGCACAAGATCTATTATTCAAATATTATAAGTAATACAATATTCTAATTCTTAAAGATAAGAAATTAAGGCACATTCACATGCAATCAATAGATTTATACATATTATACATACATTTAAACACCAAGTATATAAAGTCCTAACATTTTAAATATTGTAAGTATTGGCAGTCCAACATTTTCTTTTTTATTTTATAGTTAAATTGCTTCATTGTTTGACCAAAATTACGCCCATTAGGAAATATAAACAACAAAATTAACACATTATTCATTTATATATTTTACATTGGAGAGCCTTGGACATTTTGACACCCATTTCAGCTTCGGTCCTGATTTTGTCTCTGCTGCCGTCTAGTGTTCATGTTTTGTAGAGCAATAAAAAAACAAAAAACATTATATTCTATAGTGTTTTATTAAAAACCAAAGAAATACTATTTGTCTCTCTCTGAACAAAAAAAATAATAAAAGCGAAAACAAAACTAAGTATGTACCATACAGAGCGACTGGATTTATTGATGATACGGATCCGCATCAATGGCATGTTTTCAGTCCATTTTTACAAACGCCCCCACTTTAGCCTCTAAAAAAATACCATCAATAATACATAATTGGCTTTAACACTGAAAATGCTTTTAATTGACACAAGATAAACTAATCTACAAAAGCTTCCAATTTTAGGTCAGTATAAATAAAATAATTTAAAGCAAGTAGAATCCCTCAACAAGCCTACAAATAAAAGTACATACAGTTACTAACCTGATTTAAGTAGAACTGCACAATACTTCAAAACCGCTTCTTGTTGTGTAGCCTAATAAGCCCTACTGGTAATTGACACTGGCGGGTTGGAAAGTCGGGATATTTGTTGTACCTACCAAATATTGTGCAGCTCTATTTTTACACAAAAATAGCCAAATTAAGAAACCTAGCAGATCACAGTAATGGCAGACTTCCAGGAGGAGCCAGAATAATGCCAAAAACATAAAACAGTCCCATGAGGAGATTGAGCTTGGCAGTCTTTTGTGGGATCTTGGTGTAGCATCTGCAGCGGAACTGCTTCTCCAGGGGGAAGGCCATGGGCAAGGTTAGCAGCGGCAGAGCCATGCTGATGGTGTAGCGTGTGGCCAGGATGCAGAAGAGCACATAGGGGACAAAGAGGAGCAGATTGTACAGGACGTAAGAGAGCGTGGGCCCAATAAGGATGGCCAGGGTGACGATGCCTGCTTGTTTGTCCGAGTCCATGTCTCTAGTGTTGTTGCTATGGAGGATGGCTTCTGTGTTGAGAGCCAGGGGGACAGCATAGACCAGCGGAAGAACAGAGAGGTAGCCCACCTGCACCGCATGGGCAAACATGACTGCCAGAGGGCCAAAGGTGATGAGGATGACCACATCTCCGAGCGCCACATACTTCAAACCAATGCCTGAGAAAAAAATGAATATATGGTTAAGTACAGTTGCAATATGTGACTGGTAGTTACATAACAATAAGACTAGCAAATTCATAATAAGAGTTATATAAATACAGGCACACTTGTACCACTTGTTTTTTTATAGCTCTATTGGTATTGTGCGTCCGCACTAAGGCTGTAGATCTTTAATCACTTACCACTTGTATAATTGGCTGATGGTGTCAAATTTATGAATGTAAGAGAGGAAAAGTGTATTAGCCGGAGACTCAGGGGTGAATTGACAGTTAGATTGACAGTTTGATCTTTTACCAGTGCCAAAATCTTGCTCACATTAAGCTACTCCAGAACAAAGCCATTTTCAGATGTTGTGGGTCAGCAAAAGGTTTGGCACTGTAGGCAACAAGTCTCCTTGTTTTGGAGCACATCATCAGACATACTAGGGGGATATATTTCTGTCTCGCTGGAGGTAAAAGTGTATATCTACACCAGATGTTGGTGAGACTTATCACTGTCCTGTGCAGAACATATGGTGTGGTTGATCTTGGGTGTGTGTTTGGTTGTGTTTGGTTGTGTTTGGTTGTGTTTGGATTCTGTGCTGGAGGTGATGGAAGACAACAGAGCTGGTGCATTACTGAGTCGATCTGAAGTGGCCTTAGATAGATGATGCTATTCACATGTTGTCCCCTGTCCCACTCCCCCTGTGGAGTGTAACTCATTCAGATGCCCCGATGACAACTGGACCCTCTACTCCTCCCCGCCTGGCTCTCCTCCACCCTCCTCGCCCGGCTCTCCTCCACCCTCCTCGCCCGGCTCTCCTCCACCCTCCTCGCCCGGCTCTCCTCCACCCTCCTCGCCCGGCTCTCCTCCACCCTCCTCGCCTGGCCGATTTTTCTTGTTTTGTCTGATTTTTCCTGTTGTTTGATTTTCCTGTTTGTTTTTGTGTGTAGGCAGCACTGCGGCTGAGTGGCAACACTCATGCCTCACAGCAAGAAGGTTTGGTTCGATCTCCGGGTCGCCCAGGCCTTTCTGTGTGGAGTTTTTCATGTTTCTCCCCTTGTCTGGATGGGTTTCCTCCGGGTACTCCGGTTTCCCCCATCAACCAAAACATGAACGCCCTTCGAGACAACTGTTGTTGTGATTTTGGGCGTTACAAAAATAAAATGAATTGAAGTGAGATGAATGTGCAGGCATATCAAGAATTTCTTTAGTCAACTATCCATAATGCATTACTCGTGAAGATTCTCAACAATTAACTGACTTGTTTAAGCATAGGTAGGTAGAGCAAAGGTTAGCATGTCTTGTGAATATAACATTAGAATAAAACCATGTTTTCATATATTGTACGTCTCTTCACAGGCATGAAGTTGACAGACATGATTTTCAATGTTATCAAAAGCAAAGAAATACAAAGACACAAAGGCTCAGAGTATGCTGTTAAAATACTGCCAGAACTGTTCCAACAGAGCAGCTGATAGGTGAAGCTTACTCAGTATATTTACATACAGTTATCTGCAGTTTCTGCTATGCTGCCATACACCCATGTTACATAATTATTGAGTAATAAACAAATTGTAAACCAAGAATAACCGAAATATATGGTCTCGTATCCAAATGTCACTTACCTCCTGTGTATAAAAAAGAACTGGACAGTCCCCCAAAGTAGATGAGGGCCAAGTGCTCCAGTCTGAGTGTGGATAGAAAGTACAGCAGCGTGGCACACATGCACCCTGCAGAATATAACAGAGCCCCAAACATCACCACGTCCTGAGGCGCTAAGATCTCGTCCACCAGAGTCCTATCATCACTCTTCTTATGGTCAATCCCTTTGGAGAAGTCATAATAAGTGTTGACAAGGTTCCCCGCCCCATGGACTACCAGCACAGCTACTGCACACACCATCAGAATGATCAAGTCCACTGAGCCCTCCAGTTTGTATGCAAGCGCACTTCCCAGGGCCACAGGAGTAAGAGAAGCACTAAAGCTCCATGGCCTCAGTGCCAGGACATATGCTGCACACTTGGACTGGAGGTCAGAGGCCACACGGGACATCCTGGAGCGCCGCTGAGGGCCCACTGCTGGTTTGCGTGACACACTGTTCATGCCAGTCTCATAATGCTGCCCATTTTGACCATTGGACCCAGCAAAAACAAATGTTTCTGCTTGACTCTCTTTGCACCCTTTGGCCATCCCTCAGGAACCTATTCCAGTGGTACTTAAACACCTCTTTTGTACCTGTTGAGACAGGACAAAAACATTATGTACAATGAAGCATGTTATACAAAAAACATGAGCATCAGCAGTACAATTGTCACCAACATATAAATTGTAATATAATTACTTTAATGAAGGGGTCAATTGTGTAACATCTTAATTATTTGAACTCTCTAGCTCTAAATGAGAAGACAGTCAGCCAAAATGCTAATTCTTTCAAAGTGAAGAGCGACAAGTGTTTGACTAAATGCAATTTGATAAACAGGGCCAAGTGATACTTCACTTAGCATAACAATAATTCACAACCTCACCAATTCTATAAGCCTTTGTAAAACAGACATTAGCTGCTTGTGGTGGTGCCTGCCGTAAACTAAGTTAGGACACCGGCTAAGGCAAACAAACCCTGACAAACTCCAGATTATAGGATTAAAGCTAACCGTTTAGCCTGGAAGCTAATACAGGACAGAGAAATGCTTCCCGGAGCTTTACCTTTATGTCTGCACCATCCGACACTCAAGGAAACTTCTGTCGATTATAAACATGACTGAGTGTCCTCGGAGCTGCTGTGGCCGAAAGCAGTGGTAGGACGTGCGTGTCAACTCAGGGTGTACTTGAGTAATGTGCCACAGTGGAGCCTGCTGCACCTGACAGCCGCCATTTCCTCCGCCCTGAGTGCATCTGCTACTACAACACACAGGAAACAAGAGCCAGATAAATGGTTCCGATTTGAACTGAAATCGATTATAAAAAACACACTAATACGTACTTTAAAACGGCATTAGTGAACTAATGCGTTAAATATCTTAGTTATGTACTAATCGTCATATATGTTCACATCAATCGTTCTGCAAAGCCACATGCTGCCAATTAAGGTACAGACTATGGGTGTCCATTGGATGGACAGTCAGGACTTAACTTTATATCATGATCAGCAATACTGAGCGTTCGTCTATATTTAGCTATGATGCACCAAGAATCGTCTTGCGCCACAAAACTACAATGTAAACTACCAATAAAGCGTATGGTTTTAATGGTCCGCAGACAGTGTTGTGACGGACAGGCGCGTGTGCTTTTCATTAACTCGTCTCGCCGCTGACCCGCTGCCCCATGTGTGCAGTAATGTGAAACCAAAGTTGTGGAACAGAGTGGAGCAGATCAGTCTGCTCTCAGCGCAGCCAGCACTGGTCCGAGCAGCATCCAACTCCTCCGCGCCATGGGCAACAAGTAGCCAACCCTGCGTCCCCTGCGCACTGAAGCTGTGTGGCTCTAGAGGGACTGTTGCAGTGTGTGGAGCAGTTGTGATGGCCATGGAGAGTCCTGAGACAGACAGGCGATCGCATAGAGCGGAGCGCGCCTCTGTGCTGGCCGCACTGCTAAGCCTGCTGTGCGCCGGGACGCACGGAGCTGCCGTCCTCTCCTGGACCAGCGAGGTAAGTGCGCACACTACACTACAATCCAAGATTCATAGAAAGACGCCGAAATTTTACTTTACTCAAGATGGCACGTGGTGCCTTGTTTCACTAGATCATGCCTGGTTGCCACAGAATGAATGGTACAAAATGTAATTCTAGCTCATTGGCCTGATTATTCAATAAAAATAATTAATTCATCTAGTGGTGTTCATTAAGTAAGATTATTTTTTCTTAAAACGCATGGACCCTTTGTTAATCTTAAATGAGAGCATTTTTACTCTGAGACTATGGTAATTGAGCATTCATTGTTTGCATAATGGTGTTGAAGGTAAATGTGCTTTTAACTTAACTGAGAGTCCATGAAAGTGTGTGCTCCAGACGGCCGGTGCCTGTGAGATTTGTTCACACTCTCATTCCTTCATCGGCTGGCTCCAGTCTTCTGCTTGTTTATGGTTTATCTCTGTATGTGCCAGAGTGCGAGACTGGATTTGTAACTGGTTTAACAAGACACAACAGAGATGGATGTACCGGTGTGGCTCAAGACCCTCTGAACATGCAGTGTGTAACAATGACCTTTGAAGACAGGGCCACACAGAGGGACTGCTTCCTACACACTGATTATTAAAGGAAGTGAAGGAAGAGCAGAACATTTGCCAAGATTGGACCAATTCCAAACCCAAACAGGAAGCACCAAAATGGGTAGTGAACACACCAGGGCAGTTATCTATTCCCAGCAGTGGGAATTTCTGACCACAAATCACTTTTACATAATTATCAAAATTTTTCTATTAGCTTGCTTTATGTACAGTATATATAATGGCTCAGTATTATAACAGCAAAAATGTAATCTTACCATTTTGATTTTGGGTGAGAGATATTCAATTTTAGATTGAGTGATTATTGTAGTGACTTTTTATCTCCATCAAAAAAAACAACAAATGGGTCAATCAAATTAATTGTATTTTGATTTAGTACTTCAGCATTCATTGCAAACTGCAATATTGTTGTAAAATGGTTTAATAATAGCAATAGATCCATTAAGTTCCTGTTCAAAATTACAGAACTGATAGGCCCCGACCCTTTATAGTGGCATTTCACTGTAACAACCAGCAGGATTTGAACCCTATGACACAGAGTCTGATTTTTTTTTTTTTATATTCACAAGGAAGTACAGGACAATACAGGATTACTCAAACATACATTAATTAATTGGAAAAAAAATATGATTCCATTATTCTCTAATGACTACTGTTATATCTAGTCTAAAACCCAGCTTTTTTCTGCTGCTTCAAGTAATTTTCCACTTTCAATACTTTACAAGTCATTCATGAGTATCTTTGAGAAAAACATATGGAGCTCTGCCATGGCTGTGCTGCAGAGCAGATGATGTGAGCGGATACAGAACACCTGCCGCTGAACACAGCTCATTTTTCCACATACAGTAAAGGTTCACTACACCTGTTATAAGGAGCTTATTAAAACAATGCACATTCTTGTGGATATTTCTCTATAATCTATGCCTCATCAGGGCTAGTATCTAATGGGGTGTACGGGATAGTACACAGAGCATAGTGCAGTTCTTTGGCAATGTAGCTTATGCACAGTAAGTGATTAACTGCAGGTTTTTCTTTGTCCAAGGAAGAACCTTACACCACTTCCCTGCTCATTGGGATCCGCAAAGAGGCCCGCTCCCAAGTGCTCCATCTCTCTCGGAACAAGCGCTATACCCTGACACCCGAGCAGCTCAAGTGGGACAAGTTCAAGCTCACTTACAAGTAGGACTGATGCCCTTCCTTCACACTCAACAGTTAAACTCAAAAGTCATCTGAAAGATTCACAGATCAAGCACAATTTTAAGCATTGCATTAAGGTTTTGGACATAAATGTAGTCATTCCCCAGTGTGTAGGGAAGAAATCAGTAAGGTCATGTAAATACTCTACATAATATTTACAACCCTGTTCCTCATCCACTGTGCAGTGAATTTGACCACTTAATCTAAAATGATTACGTAGTCAACAGCTTGATTCATATCTATGATCATCTGATTCTCTTGCAGGCTCCACACACAGGATTAGCAGACACTAAGGTAGTTGCAAAAGTGTTTGGAGAAAGTACTTATGATGAATGGGACCACAGGCTGAATCAGTCTGAACACTTCAGCTAAATAAAACATGCTGTGATGGGCTTCACATGGAGCTACTCTCTGATACAAACAGACAGAGAAAAACTTTCAGACTGAAGACATCCAGAACCGACTGCTTGATCTGGTTACTTTCCAACAATACGAACTAGTTCTTTTGCTTATCGGAGTTGAAACTAGGCCAAAAAGAATAAACTGTTCACAGTGCTTGTCTTATCTGATTTTGCAGTCCGGAAAAAGATAGAACTAAATACTCACTACTATTGCCTGGTTACCAAGAGAAATTTTGAGTAGTTTATATATATATATATAAATATATAAATAAATAAAATCTCCATTTCACCACAGAAATCCCAGGAGCAAACTGTTTTGGCATGAGCGGTGTCTGTATTTATTGATGTTTGAGTGGTGCAGATAGACCTTCAGCCTAATCTGTGTGCTTTAACTGGACTGCCCCATGCTGTGCGATGATGCCTCTCTCAGCTCTGGACTCGGGGTAATGGAGTTGTAGTGTGGTGCTTGTGGGATTTGCGCCGTCTGAACAGTAGCCCTTGTGTTTTGGCAGAGCGCTGTGCTGTGGAGGAATGTGTGTCCGCAGAGCTGCTCTCACCACATACTCACCACACTCTGCTGTGTCTGCCAGGCTGCTCTCCTTCCCCACAAACCTGATCAATGCCAGCGACACGCGCCGGGGCATCGCCAGAGCGTTTGGCATGTGGAGCGACGTGTCCCCCTTCACCTTCAGAGAGGTGCCTGCCGACCAGGATGCAGACATCAAGATCGGTGAGAGGTTCTACACACTTAACTCATTGTGCTCTATCCACTGCAAGTCTTGTCTTTCAAATTAATTAAAGTTACAATACAAAAATCAGCTACAATTAATGAGGAAATCTCTCAGAGCATACCCACACCTCAAACTTTTTGGGATCTCATCCTGGCTATGCTTTTCTACCCACAGCAAATAGGTTCTAGCCTTGTGATATATTAACTACAGTGCTGTCAATAAAGTTACAAGTGTGTAATGTGTGTTTTTGTGCTCCTCAGGCTTCTACCCTGTCAACCACACAGACTGTCTTCAGTCCTACCTGCACCACTGCTTTGACGGCATCACCGGAGAGCTGGCACATGCCTTCTTCCCTCCCACAGGAGAGATCCACTTTGATGACCACGAGTACTGGATTCTAGGAAATATGCGTTTCAGCTGGAAAAAAGGCAGGCTGTTACTCTTGTTTGTTAAGATTCTTTTTAAGTATTTGGATATTAGGGGAGCAAGTGAGAAAGTGGTACTGAAGTTCACTCTGTCATTTCAGAAGGAGAAGTTAATGAATGTTTGTTTTTTTTCAGGGGTGTGGTTGACTGACCTGGTCCATGTAGCAACTCATGAGATTGGACACGCTCTGGGACTCATGCACTCCATGGACTCCAAAGCCATTATGCATCTGAACGCCACTCTGACGGGGCGCAAACTCATCACCCAGGATGAGGTGTGGGGTCTGCATCGCCTCTATGGTATGTCACGCAATTAGACTTATTACACTGTATAAACACAAAGCCAGAAAAGATGTAATCTTCTTCTATGATGACAGCTGACTGTAGCTCCGTGGTTGTGGAGGTAAACATTGACAGAAACCTTGCTCCACCAGTCATCTCCCATCTATTTCTCTAGCAGTATTTTTATTTTTATTTTTTGTATATATGTATATTCAGCGTACCGAATCATGTTATATGTAGATTCTTAACAGTTTAATATGAAGTTATTGATGTCACATAACACACAGGGAATTCACTAAAGTCACAAAGTGAAATTTTAATTGATTGAGTTTTCAGGAAAAAAATATTGTAATAGTTCAAGACTAGTACTGTAACTGCATATACAGTATTGTATATTATTATTTTCAAACATCAGCAAACGTTAAAGTTGTGAGTCATTTGAACCCAGGCAGTTTGACAAGTGGAGTACAAGTTCTTTTCTTTGAAGAAAAGCCTCAGTTCTGTGAGTCCAGTGCACATGACAGACAGCTGGCACCAAAGGCCACGTGGCACTAGTGCAGACAGAGTGAGCTCGTCCTGAGTCATCCTCAGTGTGGGAGCAGGCTGTCCTGGGCCAAGTGCTCTGTGCTGCGTAAGGCTTTCTTTTGACTGCCCTCCCCTGTGCCCCTCCCCTTTGCCCCCTCAGGATGCCTGGACCGTTTATTCATCTGCGAGGCCTGGGCTAAGAAAGGCTACTGCGACAGCAAGCGCAGGCTCATGCAGAAGCACTGTCCCTCCAGCTGTGATTTCTGTTATGGTAAGACACACACTATTCCATAGAAAAGAAAAGACAAATGGTTTTCTCCAACTGTGCACTGGGAGCACTAAACTACCAATGGAGCAACAGGAGCCAGCAGGTCCACCCATTAATCTACCAATATACTGAAGTGGTCCATGGTATCTACAACTATTGCTTCTAATAAAACTACTGTTACTAGTGGGAAACAGTCCACCTAGCTTCTGTTGCAGTAGCTCAATTTGGAAAGCGTTTAACTGCTGACCATATTGTTGACAGTTTAATCTCCGCTCCCACTAATGCATACTGGAGTTGTGTCCTTGGGCAAGACACTTAATTCTCTGTGCCCCCCATGTTTGCATCACATGGTGCATCAGTGTGTGGGACAGTGGAACAGCACAGGCAATCCTGGTGTGGGGGACAGCAGAGGATAGTGCTGCTGGCTGGCTCTGATCTGTTCCTCATTGTTGATTGGGAAACGTAGTACGGCTGTGGAAAATTCCAGAGTGACTCCAAACCACTGGAATTTCAGACTGTGGCTTGAGGGTTAGAGACACACAAGGTCAATTTGGATTTCTGCAAAAGGAACCAGAGGGACACAGTGGGACAATATTACGTGGTTTTATGCTGGGGTCAGGGGCGGTTGGGACACTGTACATTGAGAGGTTAGAATGACAAAAAATAACATGCTGTTCCATCATCAGCCTATTCAGTGGAGGTGATCAAGGTTATCAGTTGGTGTAGGTCTAACTTAATAGTTTTGAACTGAAATGTGGAAAAGGCAGAAGATGGCTGATAATGGCAAGCAAGATTCCAAAATACATAAGGTAGCTGGCTACAAACTCAAAAACCATAGCAGGTATAACAGGTTTCTTAATTACATATCAAATCAAGTCAGCTAATATATACTGTAGTTGAGTCTTTAGTTATTTACTTTCAATCTAGCATCCCACTGCACGCATACTTCTCTACTAGGGTAATGACCGACATCCCTCAATATTTGCATTTCTTCATGAGCTAATATACAAACATGAACAGAACAGCACTGTTTCAGAGAGGCACATCACATTCGGTCACACATGTTCAGAATACTGTTATTACTTACATATTATTATATTATATATAACACACATTTATTCAAAATTATGTTTTTTGTGTGTTTTGGATTTTGTTTAAACAAACATTTTTCTATTGTGTGATATTATAAGCTGAATATATCTTGTATTAAATCTTCTCATCAGAATTCCCTTTCCCAACGGTGGCTCCGACACCAACTCCTCCCAGGACCAAACACAAACTGGTGGTGGAGGGAAAGAAGCTCACATTCCGCTGTGGGAAGAAAATAGCATCAAAGAAAGGCAAAGTACAGTAAGTGTTCCTCTTCTATACTTATATTGAATTTTATGATCATTACTAAACTTGATACCTAACATGAAACTTCTGTCATTCCCATGATCCCATAATCCTTGTGTATCCCAGCTGGTACAAGGACGGGGAGCTGCTCGAGTACTCCCATCCCAACTACATCTCTCTGGAGGACGATCACATCACCATTGTGGCCAATGCCATTAATGAGGGCCTATACACCTGTGTGGTGCGCAAGAAGAGCCGGGTGCTCACTACATACTCCTGGAGGGTCCGAGTGCGCTTCTGAATCGACAGCTTCCTCAAAAGGGCACATCATTCTTTTTATCGTTTTGTCTAATGACCACAACTATTGACACCTGTAAAGGCTTTTCACTTTTGCAACTAATAAATGTATTTTTGTGACTCCAATTTGCTGTGAATTGTTGCTTAAATCTCATGTAAACCGTCAAGGGTTGTGAAAAGTATGGAAAATCAAATAGTAATCCATACTAAAACTAGTACTGAAATCAGATACTCATATTCAAGAAAGTATCAATACTAAATAAATCACATTCACAGGACAGAAATGCACCTTTCCTGAATAACTTTAGAAAAATCTTGCAGTATATAAAGTATAAGACCACATAGACATTTATAAGTGGATAGTGGAGGAATTACAGATATTTATATTATGTAGCTTATGATTAATGTTGAAAGTCACATTCTATTGTCTAAATAAAGACTGTTTTTCATTATTAACGTGGTATCTCACATATAGTTCAGTTTTACACCAACAACTATTGGACAAATCCAAAAACAACCTACTCCTGTCATTTACAGGACAAGTGTGAATAAATGTGACATTAAAAATCTAAATTGTGAACTTTTCTCTACACAACTGGGGCAGATTGAAGCAATGTTGTTTTTAACATAACTGATTATGCACGAGACTGCACTCAGATTCCAAAAAAGGATATTGCACATGAGTGAGTGGATTTATTGTGCAATCGGGAGATTGCGGTTTGATTTGGAAACAACTTTGGCAAAAAACACAGATTGTGTCTAATGCTTTCTAAAAAGGTTTTGAGGCTGTTAAAATATTTTACACAGTCACCAAAGAGTGCTATAAAAGCCAACATAAGCAATGTAGTCTGCAGCTTCTGGAAGGACTCGCACTTTAAACGGCATATGGAAGACCTCAGACGTCTGCGCTCTTTACTGGAGTCACTGGAGCCAGCAGAGTCTCAGAAGAGTAGCAGTCAGCTCCACTCTCAGCACTGCGTCCAACACCATTCAACACATCAGGTGCAATAATCTGCTCAGGGCGGGGGCAGATAAAACTGATTCATGAGCGTTTCCATGCACTACAGCCCCCAGTCCTGGTGAAGAGTTTTACTGTCTATTCCATTCTATGCAGCAAGTTGTCAAAACGGGCAAAGCTGATTATTTGGATTTATATCACAATCAAATTGACTTGGGATAAAGCTCAGCAAAAGCCCCATTTTTGAGAAAGAAGAAAGTCATAACCACAAAATAAATGACTTTTGGACTGAAATTATTTTTAAGATAACTTCCCTGGATTTAAGTCGGGCTCTAAGCATGTGTTTGCATGATTTAGACAGGGTTTATAAACGCAGAAAGAAGGGCAGACAAAACAAAAATCTTAAACTTTTATTTCTAGGAAAAACTGTTCTGATGACAGAACAGGCTGATCTTGCTAAGTAATGGCTCTAATGGTGACAAGAAAACGAAGCCAGCGCTGCATCATAATACAGTAGCTGCGGCAGCCAGGAAATACCAACCATTTAGAGCCTGGTCCTCTCCATCCAGTAGAAAAGGAAAATAAAACAAACATGAGCTAAACGTGAATAGATTTATGGTCACCCCCTTTAAGAGCCAAACCCAGCACAAGTGTGGATGTGTGGATGTGTCTGAGCACCAGAGTCTTTGCTGTGAGACAGTCCTGACAGTTGGTGGCAGTTTTGCTGGAGTAAACCAGCCCCACATCTCGCTCCACAGACTATTCCTCAGTCTTGGTGTAGCCTCAGAACTTCAGGCTGAATCCAGGGCCCACAGCTGATGCTCCCTGGTTACTGGTTGTCAGGTGGAAGCCTGTGTCTTTCAGGTCATCATCACCCTGTACACAATAACATAAAATAATATTACTGTAAATTATGTACTTTCCCTAAAGATGTCCCAAGCAATGCCATAAGGACTCCAGCCTTGTAGTTGTAGTTAAATATTCAATAAATTGCACACAAAATAGCTATAAAAATTGAAATTGCTTTTTGCATTAAGTGTAATATTGGATACTGGAGACCTCATTACAGACAAAATCTACTGTGTGAGATTTTATAACCCTTTTTATAGCATGCAGCTCGATCCTAGGTGACTCTGCAGTGTGGTCCATTTTTAAAAGCTTTTGCAGTCGGACAAGAATAAACAGATTTCACTTATAAACTACTGTAAACTCATTCCTTGTGCCTGAAATAGAGTGGCTCTTTACAGTGGCTCCTGGGTGGGGAGGGGCTGGAGAACACATTAGGAGAGAAGTGTGCTGATGATGGAAAACAGTGAGGAGCGGCGGCGACACAGAAGCTGCAGCTCTGATGTGTTTAACACACAGAGCCGGTAGCCCAGTGTAACACACAGAGCCTGATGCTCTTACCAGCTGACTGTAGCCCAGGCCTCCCTCGGGAGGCCGTGGGCTGGTGCCTCTTTTCACCCTCTGCTGCTCACTCTTGGCCGGCCACGTGGGGAACATGGAGGGATCGATGGGCAGCGGCGTCTCCCTGAAGTACTCGTGCTTGAGCGCCTCATCTGAAGTAATTCTCTTGGCTGGACAGTAGGTCAAGAATCTTTCAAAACAATAAAGATCAGAGTCAGTACAGGTATATTGACAAATTAGAAAGCCAATAAAGCCAATTTAGTTACAGATTACAGGGAATTTTTTTTTTCAAGTGCAATCCAAATGCCTAAGGATTCTCTAAACCAGTACAATATGAAAAAAAAACATATATATATATATATATATATATATAACAAACTTTGATTATATCTCATAGACACAAAATTTTAACTAGACCTTTACAGCGTTTTTTGTCAAATTTTATACAGAGCACTTGTAAATTGTACTTTCATTTAAGAGCCCCTAGCAGTACAAGTCATCTTGGCTTAGTATCCTACGTAGATGTGACATTCTTTACGCATCTGTGATTTCAACCTGACTTCACACACAGGCTGTCTTTCACATGACCTCTAACCCTGTTCTCAAGAAAACAACTACTGATGGCAGTAAAGGTGCTAAAACATGAAAATTAACATCAATAGACATCTTAAAAACATTCTGGGATCATGTGGTGCTCCTCTCAGTGAGACTGTCAGGGCAACGCAGAAGAGTGGAAGAAGGTGATGGATGAACAGTACTACACATTTAACATGTTTGAGGATAGCTCTCTAAAATGGAGCCTGAAATGAGCCTGACATGCTGTGTATAACTACAGTGTCTCAATCTAAAGAAAGTCTGGTATTCAAATCAGTTTAGTGTAAGGACTTCAATATGCTTTGCAAGATGAAATCAATATACTAAAAGTACAGTATGGTAAGTAGCATGGTGTCCATGGCCTTTTTCATTTGTTACTGTGCTGCTTTTATAATATAAACCCTGAGACACAGTAAAATCCAGTGTTTTTGTTCAGTTTTTTGTACCTACTTTAAAAATGAAAGATGATGAAATAGAGATGGTATAGATAAACATTAATATTTCAGGTAGGAGCAATGAAGAGTGCAGAGACAAAGTAGTACTTGTTCATAAGGTCAAAGCCCTGGTCCGACAGCAGAGCTCCGAAACGCTTTCGCAGGTTGTTATAGGGATACTCTGTGAAAGACATCTTTTTCACTGCAGGCAGCTCATTGTAGCCAGGCCATATCTTCTCACTAGGTGAGCCCAAGTCCTTTAGATGACAGACAAACACAGCAGACAGTGAGTAAATGGGACAGGAGACATGTTTTTAAAGAATATTGTATGCTACCAGCTTGCTGTAACAATAAAAAATGAAAGGGTCCTGCTCTATAGCTCTGTAGCACAGGTCTACTTTCATGGACAATTTACATTACTGATGACACATCTATATTTTGGTCCCTTCTCTCATGTTGTCACATAATAAATGCAGTGCATGCATATTGATACACTGAGAAAATTTATGAAAATAGTAATTTCAAACCATTTCTGCTGAATATAAAACAAGAGTTACAAATTTAACTATGGTTCTATGAATCCCAGATGATCACCAGTGCACCCATGAGGGATGAAACAGCAACTACTGTCAGGCCAGGGTCCAGACCGGCAACAGTTTATTTTGAAAACACTGAGCCAAGCTGGCTATTTTGTGAGTATTGCTGTTGAATGCAGCCAAGACAACACACCTCATGGCAACATTTGTGCAACACAACCACTGGATCCTTATTTGAACGTCTGCGGTAAAGCTAACTAGGATGGATACACTGCCAAAGCACTCTGGTCACTTCCAATGGACTGGCTACACATACACACATTTTTATTAAGAGACATTTCCTGCCTCTTAAAAGATCTAAATTTGAATTTGGATAAAGGATTAGGGAAACAAGGTTTGGTAGAAAATAAAGCCAATTTTGGATTATCTTTGAATTAGTGCTGTCAGAGTTTACGTGTAAAAAAAAAAAAAAAAAAAAGCTTAATCATGAATTTATCCAAAGTAATCACACGGTGTTTGTTTAATCTCTTTTGACCAAATATACACCTAAATTAGGCTGGAAGGATTCCCTAAAAGGAGCTCAGTACTCCGGAGCTGCACGGATATATCGCAATGGTTAATTTCACATAAAATCTCTCAATCCTCACATGGACAAGCGCAGATCACTCAAGCGGCTACCTACCATTCACTCCAAGTATGGCGTGAATGAATAGTGCACTATAAAGTATCTTTGAGTGTTCAAAAAAGTGCTATAGAAATTCAATTCAATTATTATTATTATTATTTATTCAATTCAGTACAGCAAGTGTGCACATGGTGTGAAAGATTTGAGAACCACTGTTACAGTTTATTCATTCAAAAGGTGATGATCAAAAGATAAAATGAGAATGAGAGAAAACTAAACTTTTTTTGTGCAGCCTGCACACAGCTCCCTCCTGTGGTGTCTTGTGTAACAACATGCTCTGTCCTGACAGGCCGCACAGACAGAAGATTTACAACCTGTATATTCTTTACATCAGGGCTTTCCACTTCATAGTGACTTCACTTTACAAGGGCACTTACCTTAAAGATCTTGTTAATTTGGTCGATTTCAGACTTTCCAGGGAACAGCGGTTTCTGGGTGAGGAGCTCTCCAAAAATGCAGCCCACTGACCACATGTCTACAGCTGTGGAGTACTCCTGCGGAGAGAAGATAAACAGTGCAACAGTCTGCTGGCACTGCAAACCAGGTCTGGGGAGAGAGAAGTCCTGGACTGCTCTGAGCATCAATCACTACTGTAGCTGTGACTGCTAACACTGAACAGACCATATACAAGTAAATCATGTGCTCAAAATAATAATGCTGTTACCAAATATATTTTAGTAGCCCTTGGAACTGGCAACCTCGTCAGTTTTCCTTATGGGACAGTAACTCTTGTGATATAAGTGTGATAGGTCTTACCTTGGCACCTAGAAGCAGATCTGGAGACCTGTACCACAGAGTGACCACCACAGGAGTATAGGGCTTCAGAGGAGAGCCATACTCACGGGCAAGTCCAAAGTCTCCAATCTACAACAAAACACCTCACAGTTAGAAAGACAAAAGATGAAAACCATTTCCAGAAAAGGTGTATATTAGATGTATTGTACTATTACATACCTTGAGGATTCCCTTGTGGCTAAGCAGCAGATTGGAAGTCTTGAGGTCCCGATGGAGAATCCAGTTATCATGTAGATGTCTGACCCCTCTGAGCAGCTGGATCATCAGAGTCTTCACTTCACCTACACCAAACAACACCTTTTATTTCCATTTTTCACCATTACATCATCTGACTCTAGTCTGAGCTCACCTGGCAGGAAGGGCTGTTTCATGGTTTCCATCAAGCTCTTCAGGTCATGTTCTACATAGTTCATCACAATATAAATCTTGTCCATATTACTCCCAACAACAATTTCCTGTAAACAGTCAAATAAATATTTCAGTTAATAGCTGAAACCAAAAGGTGGCGCAATCTACACTGATCTGGACTTTGTCATACCCGCACAGTGACGATATTCTGGTGCTGAGCCTTAAGAATAGTGTTGATTTCTCGTAGAGACGTGATGGGGAAGCCCTCCTTCTCCTTTTCCATCTTAAGTCTTTTCAAAGCCACAATTTCATCTGCAAACATGACAAGCACTTGTTTGCCCAGTATTTACACAACTGCATTGTATTATCTCTACATGTGTACATATATGTATATAACATTTTTTTTTGTTATGCAAATGTTGTGACCTTCATAGGTCAGGCGCTTTTGCCTGGACTACAACAAAAAATATAGATCACACCTCTAACATCTTGATGGTGAGCTACACAGATATGCGGTAGGACAAAAGAACGGACTCATCCTACAACTGATTTTTTTTCCCCCTTGGAATCTATTTGTATCATTTTCTTTTTCTTTTTTAACTCTGGACCAAAACTCAGACTTTGAAATCTTGACCTTTGATATAAAAATACAATACCACAGACATTGAGCTATTGCACCGACCAACAATACACATTCACTGTATTACTGTCTGTCTGGCTTATTTATTATTTCTATACAGTTCAATACATTTCGCTTTAAAATTTCAGTATTGGCTGTTTGTGTTTTATTCACACCCCATGCTCCAATAAGAACCAGCCTTCTGATGCTGCCAGTAGTAATCGTACTTTACTTACCGTGGTCGCAGTCCAACCCCTAGCTTACAAGCGTTACACTATACAAATAAACTTGCCTTGCCAAAGTGATGCCGTATTTGACTGAATTGAAGTGTATGTGAAACACACACACAAACAATAATGATCATGCTTATTATTTTATCCAAGAATGGAATCTGTAGAAAGTAGAATATGATTGGAAAGGCTTGAAACTAGATTACCATGGATGTACAGTTCTTTACCAGTCTTTTTGTCTTTAGCTCTGTACACGACTCCATAAGTTCCCTCTTCGATCCTGTTTAGACACTGAAACTCCTCCACACTGCGGCAGCCCTGAAAATGCACACTACTGTTCAGAAATGTAACATAAGTTAAAGTGGTGAAGACTGTTAAGTAAACCCACACCTGGAGGGCAGGCAAGTACTTGGGCAGTTCCTTCTTCAGTTCCACAGGGGACAAGGGGGGAGAGTCAGGAATGTAGTTCTCTTCAGGGGTAGCAGAATGAGAGTGGGTCTGAGATTGAGGAGTGGGATTACCCTCTCGCCCATCTTCTTCCTCCTCTTCCTCCTCCTCTGTGTCATCAGCACTCTGTTCTGAATTGTGGTCAAATCGTGACTCTGGCACTGAGAGACAAAATTAACCAAATAGTTAAAATTCTGAGACATGCTATGGTAGACTGGACACTAAAATACCACAAATGTGGTTCATTTACCCGTAAAAGGCAAAAGCAGATATGTGCAAACTATGGCCCAGGGGCCACATACAGCCCTTTGGGCTTATTAATCCGGCCCGCCAAGCGTACCCAAATTGTATTAAAATAAGTAAAGGTAAATTTAGGTTAAAAATTTTTCTGTTGTGTTAATTTAACTGAAATTTAATAAATGAATTATTGATTTAATTAATGCGTTTGGAAAACAATATGTACAATGAGCCTTGCATAAACATGTTTTGCTACATGTTACAGGCCAAATCTCTAATGTAATAAATATTTATATAATATATATATATATATATATTATATTATATATATATATATATATATATATATATACACACACACACACACACACACACCCCACACACGCACATATATATATATATATACACATATATATACATTCATTCACATATATACACATACATCCTGACCCGGCCCCTCTGACACATGGGCCACAATGTGTTCTTAAATTTGACAAAGTTTGCCCACTCCTGGGCTAAAGACTTACTTGATTCAGTTAAGATTTCTCTCATCACCTCTATAGTTTTTGGGGGTTTTGGAACACTACCTTTGCTGAGTGTATTGTTAGCAGTACCTGGTGGGATGTGGTTTCCGTTCTCTCTCTCCTCTTCAGACTCATCCTCAGACTGTTCGTCCTCACTCACCTCTTCTGAAATGTAGTACAAAAACATGTGTCCCATTGCAGCATAGAAAACTTAATATAACAATATGACATAAGCAGTTACGCCACCTGCACTCTGCTCCGAGCGGGCTGATCCAGACGCCGACTCTTCCTCCCCTTCACCCTCTGCTTCACTCTGGCTGCTGGAATCGTCCTCTTCCTCATCATCGTCTTCCTCCTCTGAGCCTGATCCAGAGGCTATATAGCAGAAAAAAAGGAAAAGGGTCGATTCTTTATGTAATGACAAAACACATTTTGTTCAAAGTTTCCAGAAACTATTTGAATACGACATGTAATTTGTTTCATATCTGGGGATTTTTCTTGTAGGAATTACCAATAGAGGATTCTGCAGAGGTGGTCTTTCGCTCATTGTCACTGATGTCCTGGAGATCTGCCAACAGGTCTTTGAGTTCAGGCTTATCTTCCTTCAGCTCTGTAGACAAAGTTAGTAATAGTGATAAATTAACACTTTATAAGTAAACATTTAAAAATTATGTGGGATGTGTTTCAGTACCTGTGGTTTTGCGTGGTTCATTGTGTTCAGCCCTGTCTCTTGGAGCCCACGTGGGACTGCGGCTGCGTTGTCTTGGCTTCAGCTTGTCTTCATATTCTTCTGCTGGAGCTCGGTGATGAGTCTGCACAACTGCCAAATAAAAAAATAAATTACATTTTAAAGCAAATCTTCAGGAGCTACACATAAACAAGAGAAATGTTATATATATATATATATATATATAAAATATATATATATATAAAATATATATAATATATATATATAAAATATATATAATATATATATATATATATATATATATATATATATATATATATATATATATATATATATATATAAAATACACATAATGTGCCAATATTTAATTTTAAACTTGCATGAGAAAATGCAACACAGCAATTACCTCCAGAAACCACCAGATGAGTATTAAATAGGATGGGAAATACCTTGTCTCCAGTCTCCTCTGTCTTTACGCCTCTCCTCCACTCTTCTCTCACGCTCCTTAAACTCCCTTTGCTCCTTAAGTTCACGTTGTTCTTTCTGCTGTTCACGAAGCTTTCGGTCTCGTTCACGCTGCCTTTCCAGCTGCTCCAATCGGTCACTGTGAACGCACAGACTAACATTCACATTCCTTAGCCTTAACTAGAGTCAATCAGCCTCTCAGACACTGACCGCTCTCTCCGTGAGTGTGCCCGGGCCTGTTCTCGTCTTTTCTGTCTCTCCCAGTCTCTCCGAGCCTTATCTTCCTCCCAGTGACGCTTACGGCGGTCACTTTCTCGATCTTTTTCCTTCTCTTTTGGCCGCACATGTTTTGCTGAAGATGCACAAAGACCGTCAACAAATGTATTTGAACAGGTGAACAGTTTAAATCTACCAGTCTGACCTTCTTCAGCTGAGTGACTGCGGTGCCGTCTCTTGTCTTTTCTCTTCTCTTCTTTTCTATGGTGCGATTTGTCTTTCCTTGCTATCTGCTGAGGAGGCTTGATGGCAAGTGATTCATCTTCTTCTCCCCTGAACATAAGCAAACAATCATGAATAATAAAATTACAATTTACTTTTTATAATAGAGCATCTTTGAACAGAGACCTGTCTTCAGTAGAGTCTTCCCGAGTGTACGGGGAATTACGAATTGTTATTTCCATTCTTTGATCACGTAATTCTCCTTCTTCAGGAGTGTCCCGTTTAGATTCCCGTTCATCCGCCTGTAAAACAGGGTCCTGTGTGAACTGTGGGACACAGAAAGCACAGTTTTAAGGTCAAATAATAAATATTATTAATTGCATAGAAGTCTACAGTTGGGGCATTTTGTCAATGTTGTTTAACAAGTCCAGGCGTATTCTGAAAATTCTAAACTGAAACTAGCTCCATCTCCAGATAGTCGTTCCTTAAAAGAAATAAGTAACCATTGCTTATTCAGGCCTGTAGTTTGAGCTGTGTTTTGTGTGAGCTCCTGGTAAAGTTGGGAAGGTCAGATCAATGGACCAACAAAATCACCCAAAATTAGGAGCACCTAATTGCCAGAGCCAGAGGAACCAAAGGTTTTAGTAAATTCTGATCAGAAAAAAGCTAGGCTTTAAATTGTTCAGGTCTAGTCTTAAACAGTTTTAAACAATGGCAGAATTACATGTAATAACAGATATATACAGCTACATACATTTTTTTGCCGCTTTTTGTCAGACCGCTCTTCTAATTCTCTTCTGCGTTTCTTCTCCTGCAGGATTTCATCAAGAGTTTTAACTTTCCAGGAGTCCTTTTCGTCCCCCATCAGCGTCCAATCTCCGCCTACACCACAGAATATATTTCAACATCAATCACGACAGTGTGTAGGTATACAGTGATAAAACCATAGCAAGGCAAAACATTTTATTTCTTTGGAATATAAGTCAAACAGACGGCTGAGGGGTCACACGCACTACAGCAGAGCAGTGTGTTATCATAAAAGGCATATACTTGTTATATTTACAAAAATTACATTTAGATTTACATTAGTCACATAATACATTGGCCGCCGCTTGTGTGGATCACAGAATGCATCACACGAGGTTACCAATACTATTATGCATTGCTTGAAATAAAGAGTATGAAAAGCAAAAGCTTCCAATTCCTTTTAAATAGATACCCATAAATGATACAACATACAGCGGGTATAGCTACATGTGCCTCTTAATAACATGCATCAGGTAAATACATGCATTTGCTGTTATTTTTCTCGGAGGCTAACTCTTACGTTAGCAATCTAGCATTAGCCATTGGCGCTTAAATCATTTTGTAATGAACTACGTATACTGAAGCCAACGCTGTGTAAACTGAGAACATGGTGCACAATAAAAACTCGATCGCGACGTCTGATTTTCCTCGTATCAGCTTATGTGCGCAATAAATAAAGTCATGGAGTGAAGCAGTAAAACGTTAAACCAACCTGAAGTACGCAGAGCGGTCCTATGTCACACCGGAAGTGCTCAAAGTGGTGCAAACGCAAATCGGTTTAGGCCCGTGGAAACTTGGGTGTGAAAAAATTGTTCCGCCATATATTGCTTTTGACTTTGTAGGTCGTAGATCTAATAAAAAAAAATGTATGTAAACAGGCTGTATGTAATCACTCAGGATCTACAAAAACTAAACACAGTAATGCATGCTGTACATTTTTATTAGACTAGACTGTAATCATATTTAGGCCCATAGGCAATTGTGCAAACAAATCTTAAATCCTTAGCGACTAAAACTATGGACAACAAGCATGTAAGTATTTTGTTGTTCTACAATAATTCAATTCACATTATGGAATCTGTTTCATGTGCTTTCAGCAGCGGAAGTGTAGAAAGTGGAGATTAAGTTAAGCACCCAGGGTCTGGATTGCCCTTTATCACACAGTCATAAGCAGGTGAAAAACATTTTATGACTGGGTCAGCCCACTGAACTCTGACCATGGCCTCATAGTGAGAAGCAAAGCTGTTAGAACAGTTGAGTGGTTACATGTGCAAGGAGTCTGTACCTCAATCACTGTGCTTATGGTAAGGCAGTGCTCATTCAGGTAAGGCAGTTTTTGTAAACCTATAATAATCCAATTTGACATAGGACTATTAGTAATTGTTAGTTTAAAGGTTCACAATGTAGCCTTCCTGATGGAGGGTCTATCACTTGCTTGTGTCCATGGAGATTTTATTGCTTTGCCTTCAAGTTTAACAGTATGGCATCAAACTTAATTTTTTCATGTATTCAATTCATGTGTTATTGCTAAAAAAAAAATCTCTTGTGCACAGTCAACAATTCTGACTTTTAGCTTGACCTGGTGAGTCACCTGGGTGGCTTTGTAGATTAATAAATTTATTGTCTTGCTATAGACCCTTCTCGTCAGTGCAAGAACATTTCCATGAAGAGAAGCAGGTGGTGGACCTTCCACCAGAAAAGTTATACAGTTCACCTTTAAAACACTGAGTGAGATACTCAACTTTATATAAAGGTTAAAAAAAGACCAAGTATGTAACTTTTTAGCCAAAATATAGACAAAAATAAATGCATGTTTTTTGTTTTTTTTTTTGTTTTTTTGTTTTTTTGTTTTTTCATTTTGATTGTTTTTAGTGCAGTGAAAAAAACTGTGTCCTTAAGAAGAGTGGGCTTTTATCTTCACAAACCTGACTCTTATTTAGCCTGAGGGCCCCTTCCTACTTGTTTCCATGGAAATGTTGTTCCTTTGGCTATAATCTTGCACAAAATCATTTATAAAATTTATGCTCATGGAGAATGGTCCAAAGTATGGTTTTAACTTTATATTTCCATGGAATCATACGGGTGATGTCCCACCTCCAGAAAGTTACATGGTGCTGGTTTAACATATTCCTTTTTAATCAGTACTAAGTGGCTGAAGAGTGATTGGGGCAGCAGGAGGACATCTGTATTGTCCCGTCTATATGGAGTCTAACACAGGAGCGAGAGTGCAGTATGATCGCTGGAACGAGGACAACATCAATGTGGACGTGGAGGCAGGACAGTCCTCTCTGACTAGGTGAGACCACAGCAGAAATACAAGAGTCTCTTAAAAAAAAAAAAAAGACAGTTTCTTTATTGTCAATAGTTGCAATGGTTGCTTTTTGTTTCAGTTGTGATCAGATGTAATCAAACAAAATATGTACAATATATTGCTAGGCTATTTTAATCAGTAAACAGTAAAACTATGAACTTATAGCTGAAGAGATAGAAGTATAGAAGACATGCTAACATGCGTTGACTGGTGTGATCAAACAACTATTGTAAAATAATGTTTATTTTTTTTATTTTTGCCTTTGCAATCTGATACAACTTCTTGGAAGAACAATGTGTTAAAAGCACAAATAAAAAGTAGTACATGACAGTACTTTGTCTTTAGAATGTACAGCCGTGTGTGTGTGGGCAGTGCTGGAGTTGCTGTGAAGGCTGCTGGAGCTCTGGCTGCTCTTCTCTCCCTCTACATCCTCGGATATGTGACAGGATTCTACGTGCACAAGTGTGGAGTCTAAGAATTCAATTTGTCATCCAGTTCATATAACTAATAATGTCAAAGGGGCTATATTACGCTATTTTCTGATCTATGTTATAATGTTGTTTCCTCATCAAAAACATAATGGGAGTTGTGTTTTGTTTCATTCACACAAGTTTAACACAAAAAACCCTGCATATTTAGGCTGTCTTCTTCTCTCAAACAGAAGACAGTTGTTCCTCCTTGTGATGTCATGTGATAATACAATACAATTTTAAATCCTATATATTTTCGCGAGAATCATTTGGATAATTTCAGCCCTAGAATTGCCTAGCTTTACTGAACAAAAGGTAAAAGGTAGCTGTTAATGTGAAAACTAGCGCTTCATGACATGGCATTAACATTTTCCACTTTGGAGATGTAGATAGACT